>NC_069504.1:874790687-874988187 GCF_027579735.1 Bombina bombina
TGATTGGGGATGGAAAGCTGTCGTAAGTCTGAGTGTAATTTGTAAAGCTTTACATAAATATCTCCAAAATTTGGAAGTAAACTGACTTCCTCGATCAGTTACAATTGAAGCAGGTAAACCATGTAATTTGACTACATGGCTATGGAAATATTTGGCAGTGGTAGAAGCAGTTGGTATTCGTTTTAATGGGATGAAATGGGCCATCTTGGTTAAATGGTCCACTACAACCATTATGGTATTATGTCCATTTGAAATTGGTAAATCTACAATAAAATCAATTCCAATCATATCCCAAGGTTTCAAAGGTATTGGTAAAGGTGTTAAGAGACCATAGGGCTTATGATGTTCTTTCTTTTTCTTTGCACAAACGTCACAATTTATCACATAGGAATGAATGGTAGTTTTCATCTGGGGCCACCAGTATTCCCTACTTATTAGTTCAGCGGTTTTTTCAATACCAGGATGTCCGGCTAAAGGGGAATCATGGTGTTGGTGGATAATCTGGTTCCTTAAAGTTGGTGGAACATAGATCAACCCATCCTTCATATATAATCCAGATTCAGTGTCTGGTGTACAAATAGGTGGAATTTGAGTATCCACATTTTGTGCTTGATAAATATCAGATGTCTCTAGTATTGTTGCTGCAATGATTTTAGTTGGTGGAATTATATATGTATTAGTTTGAGAATCCTCAGTTGTCTCAAAAGAACGTGACAAGGCATCTGCTTTTTCATTTTTTGTTCCTGGAATATATGTTAGTTGGAAATTAAACCTGTCCAAGAAAAGGGCCCATCTTACCTGTCTTGATGACAGGGTTTTATTTTTCTTCAAATATTGAAGATTTTTATGATCTGTAAAAACTTGAAAAGGAATTACAGTCCCCTCCAAGAGATGACGCCAATGTTCCATTGCGGATTTCATGGCTAATAATTCCTTATCGCCTATAGAATAATTAGTCTCTGCTGTAGTTAACCGTCGTGAGTAATAAGCGATAGGATATAGTTGATTGTCATGTATATCTGGTTGCATTAATATTGCACCAATCCCAACATTTGAGGCATCCACCTCCAAGGTGTAAGGCAGATCTGGATCAGGGAGTCTCAAAATTGGTGCTGTAGTGAATTGTTGTTTTAAATTGTGAAAAGCACATTCAGCATTGGAATCCCAAACAAATCTTTGTTTTCCTGTCAATCTTGTTAGTGGCTGTACAATGGTAGAATAGTTATTGATAAACTTCCTATAGAAGTTTGAGAAACCTAGAAATCTTTGTAAGGATTTCAGGTTTGTAGGAGTTTGCCAATTGATTATGGCTGTTACCTTTTCTTGGTCCATTTGTATGCCATTGGGAGAAATTATATATCCCAAAAATTTAATAGTGTCTTTATGGAACTGACATTTTTCCATTTTGGCGTATAATTGATGTTCACGAAGTGTTGAGAGAACCCATCTTACATGTTTTCTGTGGTCCTCTATAGATTTTGAATATATGAGGATATCATCTAGGTAAACAATTACGCACACATCCATAAGTTCTTTAAAGATCTCATTTATAAAGAACTGGAATGTGGCAGGGGCGTTTGTCAAACCAAAAGGCATAACATTATATTGGAATAGGCCATATCTTGTTTTGAATGCTGTCTTCCACTCATCACCGGATTTCATACGTATTAGATTGTATGCACCTTTTAAATCTAACTTGGTGAAGATGTTTGCACCTGTTAGTCGTTCAATTATTTCCGGGATGAGTGGTAACGGATATCTGTTTTTTATCGTGACTGCGTTTAGGGCACGATAATCAATTATGGGTCTAAGTGTACCATCTTTGTTTGTAACAAAAAAGATTGAAGATGCAACTGGTGATGAAGATGGGGTTATAAAACCCTTTCTTAGGTTCTCATCTAGATATTCTCTTAGATGATTTAATTCTTTTTGTGAAAGGGGAAAGATTTTCCCTGATGGTATCTCTATCCCTGGTTTTGTGTCAATTGGGCAATCAAAATGCCTATGAGGTGGGAGAGTTTCAGCATTCTTAAGATTAAAAACATCATTGAAATCATGATATTCTTGAGGTAATGTGGAACTTATATGTGCGATATTGACATATGGGTAACATGTTTTTTGACAGTATTGTGATGTGAAAGTGATTTTATTTTGTGACCAATCTATGGTTGGATTATGTTTTTGTAACCAGGGTATACCTAGTACTATTGGGTGAATTGAAGTGGGAATAATGTCAAATGTTAGAAACTCTTTGTGCCCATCAGGTGTGATGGTTAATAAGGGTATTGTATGGTGTGTGATAGGACCCTTTAAAATTTGAGATCCGTCAATTACCCTAACAAAAACAGGAGAAGATTTCTGCAGTATTGGTATTTTATTTTGTTTAACTAAAGATTCAACAAGAAATAAGCCTTCAGCTCCAGAATCAATAATGGCTTCGTTCTGTAGTTGTTGGCTGTCCCACTGTAAAGACAATATTATTGACAGGTAGGGTATATGTTTAGATTTTTCACATGAACAATTATTTAATAACTTACCCTTCTTTTGACGGGATAGAATGGGACATGTGGAAACATCATGGTCTTTTTTTCCGCAGTAAAGGCAGAGATTGCCTAATCTTCTTCTTTGTTTTTCTTCTAAACTTAGAGGACCACGTATGGTACCTATTTCCATTGGTATGGGATTTATTTGGGTTTTTTCTTGATAAGATTGAAAATTTCTTTTGGGAGTACTTTCAAAGAAATGTTTTTCAGTCTTCCTTTCCCGGTACCTTCTATCCATAGCAATACATAACTTAATCAAAGCATCCAAACTTTCAGGAAAGTCCACTCTAGATAATTCATCCTTTAAGTGTTCTGACAATCCTAGGCGAAATTGATTTTTCAGACTTACTGTATTCCACTCTGAGTCTGTTGCCCATAATTGAAAAATCTGAAATGTAGTCTTCCACAGGCCTTTTTCCCTGTTTAAGGGATCTTAATCTATTTTCTGCAGTTTGTTGCTTATTAATGTCATCGTATAGTATTGCCATAGTTTGGAAGAAATTCTCAAGAGAATTTAAAATAGGATCTTCTGACTCTAGGAATCTATCTGCCCATGCTCTGGGTTCTCCAGATAGATAGGATATTGCAGTAAATACTTTAATCTTTTCTGATCTGTAGGTTCGTGGTTTTAAGGTAAAAAGTAATAAACATGCATTTTTATATTCACGAAATTTCGTGCGATCACCAGAAAATGGAGTTGGGGGATTAACCTGTGGTTCAGGTGTCTCATTAGTTTTTTGACTAATAAATTCATTTATTACTTGCTTAAGACTACTATTTTCATTTTTCAATTCAGTTAGTCATTGTGCCAATATTTCCACCTTTTGATTTAGTGTGGTGATCTGATTAGCCATTTCATTAGGATCCATGTTGTACCTAGAAATATGTGTGTGAATTTAAATATATTTTTATTGGCTTGATTATTCTGTGAGGATACAGTTTTGTTTTTAATAATATTATCAGTAAGTATTTGTAATTTACCAGATAAAGGTTTTGTATGAATACACAATCTCCTTAATACCATTACTTAGGTATAAGGTTCCTGTGTGTATTCAGTTTTAATGGTGGATTTAGTATTTAATGTCACAACTATGATTCTCTGTAGTTGTGACTGACTCATATGATTTATTTATAGACAGAGATAATTTGTATTTTGAGATATGAATGTAATAAATGAGCTTCTCAGAAAGTAGGTTAAGATATGGAGATTCGATATAAGTAATAAGTTTGATATGACATATAATAGAAATTGAGCAGTGATGGCTGACGATTTCCAAACATATAAACATAGGAATTTCAGTAATGCATTACCCTTTATAAAGTTGTCCTAGCATGCTTATATACTTTATCGATGGTGCACATACCTTGAATAAGAGAAATAAGTAACAGTTACAGCGTGTCTTACTTGGATATGGTGTTTAGTTCAATGTCTAAGGAGACAGGAGAGCAGCGTCTGATGCCTGCAGCGTGTGAGCAACTCCGGCGTGCTGCGCAATGAATACTGAGAGTCGGAGGTGACGTCAGCAATAGTCTGAGCGTCCGATTGAAAACTGGTAACGAAGAGAGATGCAGCTTGACACAGGTGCAAAAGTAAAAGTGAAATTGAATTCCCATTCAACTTAGTATATCAAGTTATAGCGTAAAGTTAAAGCCATCGATAATATAGGCAAAAATAGTGGGCAATGTTATAGAAAGTGAGAGGTTGAAATTATCCTCCAATATTAAGGATTGCTCAAGGCTAATTATTCTTTAAGATATAAAGAGACAAGATGCTGTCTCAAAACACTCTTTAATAATCAAGCAATGTCTTATGGGTAAAGTGTGTTTAAATAGTCAAACTGAGGGGAGGAGAACTTGACTTAAAGGTACAGTGAAATGGTTGATGCTGACAATATTACTGCAATTAACTTATTCTGTCCTGATGGGATACCTTGTATTGGAAAATGTAGGAGTGCCTGTTTGGGTTGTATGGTCACTTCTCTTTCTAGAATTGTTCTAATAAGTTTAGTGGTCTCTCCCCAGATATTTTGTATTTTAGAGCAGTGCCACCATGTGTGCAAATATGTACCTTCCTCACCACAATGTCTAAAACATAAGCTATTGTTAGTGCCCCCGGTTTTGTGGCTATGTGTCGGGTGAAGATACCACCTAAATTACGTTTTTAAGTAGTTCTCATGTAGGGAAGTGTTGTATGTAAATTTAGTACCTTGTTCTGGGGTAGTAACCCATATTTGTAAAGACCATTCTTTTCCAAGATTTCCTTCCCATTTTCACATTTGCATAGTTTTTTTGTGTAGTTGCGTTAATTTAAAGGATGGATATAGTGTGCCTATTAAGCCTTTCCTTCTGGGTTTTGTAAGACATAATATTTCCAGAGGTGTAACAGTAGATGTTACTGTCAACGTGGGGCCAAGAACTTCCATAACCCTAGATCTAAGCTGCAGGTAATGAAACCACATATGAGATTCAGAGGGGTCTAGTTCATTGTATTGATGTATAGTCATAAATTTTCCATTGATGAGAGTGTCTGCGATTCTATAAAGTCCCTTGTTTGCCCATTTTTCCTGCCCTAATTTGTCTATTGTCAAATTGTTGCTTATTAGTGGTATTATTTTAGATTTAAGGTTATAGAGAGGGAATCTTGTTGTTGTCCTATCCCATATGTATAGTGTGTGTGTTATAGCAATATAGCTCTTTCCCTGCGGTGGTCTATTACTTTTGGGTGTCCATAAAAGTTGGGAGATGTTGTCAGTTTTTGTGAAGTCAGCTTCTAGTTGTACCCATTGAATGTTGTGACGTGGGTCATACAAGTGAGTAGTCTGTGCCATTTTAGCTGCAAAGTAATATGATTTTAAGTTGGGGAGCCCTAATCCTCCACCGCTTTTATGTCTCGTTATGATGTGTTTACTAATTTCCACACTTTTATTAGTTCACACAAAACGGAGTATATCTTTTTGTAGATTGTTTAAGTCTTTTGTAGCGATGGATATAGGTAATGGCCTAAAAAGGTAATGGCCTCTAGTTCTCAAGCTCCATACGTACCTGCCTTCACCGGCCCCAATACGCTCGCCTAAGCTCGCCTCACATCGCCGCCGCGGACCTGAATACGTTTGCCAAAGTTATCAAAAAAGCTGTCAAAAAGCCGCGCACCAAGTACGGGGCGATGAGCAGCGGACTGTGATAGTTATCACTCTTCCGATCTCACTGCTCTTCGGCTTTACTACAGCTTTATTGATAAGCTGTCACTAAGCACCCACACTATACTGTTCTACCCCCTATACCGCCACCCCCAGAGCCCCCCGCATCTAAATAAAGTTATTAACCCCTAAACTGCCGCTCCTAGACCCCGCCGCAACTATAATAAATGTATTAACCCCTAAACCGCCGCTCCCGGACCCCGCCGCAACTATAATAAATGTATTAACCCCTAAACTGCCGCTTCCGGACCCCTCCGCCACCTACATAATACCTATTAACCCCTATCCTGCCCCCCCTATACCGCCGCCACCTATAATAAATTTATTAGCCCCTATCCTGCCGATCCCGTACCCCGCCGCAACTAAATAAATTGTTTAACCCCTAAACCACCGCTCCCGGACCCCGCCACCACCTATATTAAACTTATTAACCCCTAATCTGCCCCCCCTATACCGTTGCCACCTATAATAAATTTATTAACCCCTATCCTGCCCCCCTATACCGCCGCCATCTATATTAAACTAATTAACCCCTAAACCTAAGTCTAACACTAACCCTAACACCCCCCTAACTTAAATATTATTTTAATAAATCTAAATAAAAATTACTCTTATTAACTAAATTAATCCTATTTAAAACTAAATACTTACCTATAAAATAAACCCTAATATAGCTACAATATAACTAATAATTATATTGTAGCTATTTTAGGATTTATTTTTATTTTATAGGAAAATTTAAATTTATTTTAACTAGGTACAATAGCTAATAAATAGTTAAGAACTATTTAATAGCTACCTAGATAAAATAAAGACAAATTTACCTGTAAAATAAAAACTAACCTAAGTTACAATTACACCTAACACTACACTATCATTAAATAAATTATTCCTATTTAAAACTAAATACTTACCTGTAAAATAAACCCTAAGATAGCTACAATGTAATTAATAATTACATTGTAGCTATTTTAGGATTTATATTTATTTTACAGGTAACTTTGTATTTATTTTAACTAGGTACAATAGTTATTAAATAGTTATTAACTATTAAATAGCTACCTAGCTAAAAGAAATACAAAATTACCTGTAAAATAAATCCTAACCTAAGTTACAATTAAACCTAACACTACACTATCATTAATTTAATTAAATAAATTACTAGCCAATACCTACAATTAAATACAATTAAATAAACTAAACTACAAAAAAAAAACACTAAATTACAGAAAATAAAAAAATATTACAAGAATTTTAAACTAATTACACCTAATCTAAGCCCCCTAATAAAATTAAAAAAAAACAAAATAATAAAAATCCCTACCCTATTCTACATTAAAAAGTAATCAGCTCTTTTACCAGCCCTTAAAATGGCTTTTTGCGGGGCCTGCCCCAAAGTAATTAACTCTTTTGCCTGTAAAAACAAATACAACCTCTCCCCAACATTAAAACCCACCACCCACATACCCCTACTCTAACCCACCCAAACCCCCCTTAAAAAAAACTAACACTAACCCCCTGAAGATCTCCCTACCTTGAGTCGTCTTCACCCAGCCGGGCCGAAGTCTTCATCAGATGGGGCAGAAGAGGACATCCAGACCGGCAGAAGTCTTCATCCTATCCGGGCAGAAGAGGACATCCGGACCGGCAGACATCTTCATCCAAGCGGCATCTTCTATCTTCATCCATCCGACGAGGAGCGGCTCCATCTTCAAGACCTCCGGCGCGAAACATCCTTCTTCACCGACGACTACCCGACGAATGAAGGTTTCTTTAAGTGACGTCATCCAAGATGGCGTCCCTCGAATTCCGATTGGCTGATTGGATTCTATCAGCCAATCGGAATTAAGGTAGGAAAAATCTGATTGTCTGATGCAATCAACCAATCAGATTGAAGTTCAATCCGATTGGCTGATCCAATGAGCCAATCGGATTGAACTTCAATCTGATTGGCTGATAGCATCAGCCAATCAGATTTTTCCTACCTTAATTCCGATTGGCTGATAGAATCCTATCAGCCAATCGGCATTCGAGGGACGCCATCTTGGATGACATCACTTAAAGGAACCTTCATTCGTCGGGTAGTCGTCAGTGAAGAAGGATGTTTCACGCCGGATATCTTGAAGATGGAGCCGCTCCTCGTCGGATGGATGAAGATAGAAGATGCTGCTTGGATGAAGATGTCTGCCGGTCCGGATGTCCTCTTCTGCCCGGATAGGATGAAGACTTCTGCCGGTCTGGATGTCCTCTTCTGCCCCATCGGATGAAGACTTCGGCCCGGTTGGGTGAAGACGACTCAAGGTAGGGAGATCTTCAGGGGGTTAGTGTTAGGTTTTTTTAAGGGGGGTTTGGGTGGGTTAGAGTAGGGGTATGTGGGTGGTGGGTTTTAATGTTGGGGGGTTGTATTTTTTTTTACAGGCAAAAGAGCTGATTACTTTGGGGCATGCCCCGCAAAAAGCCCTTTTAAGGTCTGGTAAAAGAGCTGATTACTTTTTTTTTTTTAAATATCTTTATTTTTTGTGTGCCAAATACAGAAAGACCAAGACAATAATAATTCAACATAGATAAAATGTTACAGAATTCAACCTGACCAGAACATTGTAAAGTTTGTCTGTTCTGGTTCTTACCTTCAATATTAGATAGGTCAGTGGTTAACATGAAAAGTGCAATCTTGTTGTTGGTATGGTCATGACCTGTGAACAGTCGGTCATTTCTCCTATAAGGCACATTTTACTTATAAACAAAATAATTTTAATTAACTTAAACTAACATTTGCCAGTTCGGGCTGCTTCACCTCATCTCCCCCAGTCCCCAGTTTCCTGGTCAGTCAAACTGCCACTCGCCTCTCAGGTTAGCCTCTAATATGTACTCTGTGTTTCGAAAAGGCGTCATAACGATTTTACGCAAAGGTATTGGGAGCGAGAGAATAAATGGTTCCCATTTTGTAACAAAAGACCTCACTCTTTTAGTGACGTCTCCCAATCCGTCTGATTGTTCAACGAGCATTTGACTCAGCAGTGTCTGCTTCAACTGTGTCACAGTAGGTGGGTTACGTTTGAGCCAGTTCTGAAATATCAGTCGCCTGGCTATCAAGACTATGTTGCACATAAATAGTTTAGAGTTTCTCGGGATTCCCTCGAAGTCTAACAATGTAATGGTTCTAAGTGTCAGTTCATTAGTGTGAGTATGCATGCTTAGGTTTGCCCAGTAAGATGTCATCTTCCAAAATCTAACAAGCTTGGGACAGTTCCATAGCATGTGCCTAATGTCTGCGTCTTCCCTCCCACACTTTGGGCATTTATTATCTCTTTCTGTTTTCCATTTCTGGAATTTCTTGGGTGTAATATAGCTGTCGTGTATGAGTTTGAAATGTGACTCCCGAACTTCTGACGAGAGAGTGGCTCGTTTAACCTTATGTATACTTTCCTCGATCTCTTTGCTAGTCACCTCCTCCCCTAACAGGAAGCTCCAGAGCTCAGTAAGTCTACTTAGGCATGAGGTGCCTGCGATTCTATTCAGCCTCTTATATAGTGGTGATATTGATGTGATGCCTAGCTCCACTAACCTTACGCTTTGCACTATCTGTGACTGTTCACCACCTCTATTCCCTCTCAATAGTGTGGAAAAGTAATGCCTAGCCTGTAAGTAAGCATAGTGATGTGTCCTAGGTAGTCCGAACTCCTGTCTCAGCTCATCAAAAGTTTGCATGTGGGTTCCCTCTGGCATCAACGTCTGGCCCACTGTTCGTAGTCCTAGCTCTTTCCAGTGAAGAAAGGCTTCAGATGTGATTCCCGCAGGGAATTCGGGATTACCCCCCCATGGTAAATAAGCTATTATCCTGTGATCCCCCCCTAGATGTTTACAGGTTAGTTTCCAAGCTCTCGCCGGTTCGTTCAGTAGGTCAATGTCATTTAGGTATTTAGTCGCCTGTGAGTGGGTCATATGGGGTATCATTTCTAGTGTCCAGGGTTTTATCAGTGTGTTTTCCAATTTAGTGTTTGTGAATTTTTCTTGCCCCGTCATCCAATCTATAGCAAATTTACACTGAGCTGCCCAGTTATAGAGTTCAAAGTTAGGTAACGCCAGGCCACCCATCTCACGTGGTTCTGTGAGTTTAGAATAGCTAATCCTATGTTTCTTATTAGACCATATAAATTGAAGGACCGTCCTCACTACGTTCTGCATGTCAGTTTTTTTAAGTATGAATGGGAGTGTCTGGAAGAAATAGAGTAATTTTGGGAAGTAGACCATTTTTATAAGACTCACTCTGCCTGATAGGGATAGGGGAAGCGGGGACCATGTCTTAAGCAAGTCCTTCAGCTGTCTCAGCAGGGGACCATAGTTTATCGAGTACCACTTCCGCGGATCAACATTAAGAGTTACTCCCAGGTATCTAAAATTCCCTTCCACTACCTTAAAGTCAAAATTAGGGATTTGTCTGTCGCTCTTTGATAGAAGCCATATTAACTCTGTTTTGTCAGTGTTAATCGCGTACCCAGAGATCTTACTAAACTCCTCTATTAACTCCATTAATTTGGGTATATTCTTGCTGGGATCTTGGACAAATAGCACCATGTCATCCGCAAAGAGCGAGACATGTGAGACCGTGTCGCCTATCTGCATTCCCTCTAGTTGTTGTCTGATTTTCCACGCTAAGGGCTCGATGGCAATGTCAAAGAGAAGCGGAGACAGGGGGCAACCCTGTCTCGTGCCTCTATGTAGCAAGAAAGGCGATGTGGCCGTCCCATTCACAAGGATAGAGGCCTGTGGGGTCCTATATAAATTGGATAATGCGGTAACAAATGAGCCTTCTATTCCCATCCTCTCCAAAGTATGGAAGAGGTGTTCCCAGAGGACCTTATCAAAGGCCTTTTCAGCGTCAATTAGCAATAAGGCTGCCTCCCTATGACTTTCTCTCTTCTTACTATCTTGGGACAGCTTCCAGTAATATTGAATAACTGTCTGGACCTTTCTGATGTTAAGGACAGAGGATCTTCCCTTGACAAAACCAGTCTGGTCGGTATGAATGAGCGACGGTAGGATCACTGCCAGTCTATTCGCCAGAATTTTTGTTAAGATTTTATAGTCCTGGTTAAGTAAGGATATAGGGCGATAAGACTGTGTCGGGAGTGGGTCTCTTCCCTCCTTTGGTATGATGCTAATGTTAGCTTCTGCAAATCTAACCGAGGGTACCACCGAATCATCTAATAAGCCATTAAACAGTTTCTCCAAAGCCCCAACTATGTCTGATCCCATTATTTTGTAGAACTCCGCCGGTAGTCCATCAGGGCCCGGGGATTTCTCTAGCTTTAGGTGTTTAATTGTGGCTGTTATTTCCTCCTTAGAAATGGGGGAGTTAAGCTCCTTAAGTTGGTTCTGTTCTATTTTTGGTAGCTGGATCGGAGTCCAGAATCTCTCCCTATCTACGTCGAGCACATGGTGCACCGAGTAAAGGTTTTTATAGAAGCTAGTGAAGGCGTCTTGAATATCAGTTTCTTTGTTTAATAGGGTTCCACCCTGCTTTATCGCTAAAATAGAAGTCCTTGTCCTAGTCAATTTGGTCACTCTAGCTAGCAGCTTTCCAGTTCTATTCCCAAACCTGTAGTACTTGGCTTGAACTCTAGCATGGGCTTTATTAGTTTGTTGGAATATATAGTTGTCCCTAAGTGTTTTGGCTTCCTTATATTTCTGCCTATTGGTGTTGTTAGGATTCCTAAGATATTTGTTTCTTGCGTTTAAAAGGCGTGATAAGAGATGGTCTGTTTTTAATTTATGCTGTTTTTTAAGAGATGTGGCATAGGCAGATATGGCCCCTCTCAGGACAGCCTTGGCCGTTTCCCAGAATAAAAGGGGATCGTCTGTGTGTTCTTTATTAAGGTCTGAGTATGTATGCCATTCACCCAGAATATGTCTATAGAAGTTTGGGTCTCTGTACAGGTATGTTGGAAAGACCCATTTGTTAGATTTGTGATTAGAAGCTCCTGTGTGAATTTTTACCTCTATGGGTGCATGATCTGAAATCGTTATGGGATCTATTGCAGCTTCTTCTACTCTAGGACACAACGTTGAAGAGACCAGAAAATAGTCCAGTCTCGACAAGGTATCTTTTGCTAAAGACATACATGTGTATTCCTTATTTTCTGGGTACTTGGCTCTCCACACATCCTGCAGGCATAAGGACTTCGCTAGCGTGTGTATTATCATTGTTTCTTTTTTAGAATTATAAACTCTCTGGGGCTTTGGTGTGTTTCTGTCAGGGTTGGAAAATCTATCTGCAGGAACTTGTGGGGCAATGTTAAAGTCCCCTCCAATAAGGAGGGGTGAGTTAGTGAATCGTATTATCTCTGAGTGTAGTGTCCTCCAGAACATTTGTTTTCGAGTTTGTGGCCCATATACACCTACTAGCGCGAAGGATAGCCCCCCGATTTCCAATTGAACCATGACAAATCTCCCTTCCTGATCAGTCTGTGTTTTGGTGATAGTGTATTGTAGGTTCTTTCTAAACAGGATCGCCACCCCTCTAGCTCTCCGTTGTTCGTATGGTGTAAAGATTACCTCTCCTACCCAATTTTGTTTCAGTTTCTGATGTTCTAGCTGTGATAAGTGTGTCTCCTCTAGGATGGCAATGTCAGCTCGTCTAGTGTGTAAGTAACGTAATATAGACCTACGCTTTTGTGGGGAAGTGATGCCTCCCACATTCCAGCTCATAATGGTTAGTGGACTACTCAGCTTGATGTAATTTCTGGTATGTTTGATGTGCTGGTGTGTGTGGTGTCATAGGATTTTGTGTAGCAGTGTCATTGAAATACCTTGAACACTCCATCTGTTGTATGATCATGTACTGTCGACTAAGACTAATCTGTCCCCTCATTGGACCCTGGAGAGAGAGGTGAGCATCCCGCTGGCAAGACAAAAAAAAATTCAGTGAAAAACATAGAAAACAATATAAAACATGCATCACAATTGTCAATAAATCAACCCAGTTCCCCCACAACACTCGACCAGTTGTCCTGGTCTGATTTCCTTTTATAAACAGTACACCTCACCCTTAATTTGGTTTCTTATTAAGAAAAAGTAATTAACTTAATTAACTAAACGACTACAGTCTAAGTCCCTTTCCCCCCCTAAGGCTCCTAATTCCTAGAACAGGATCAGCTAAGCAGTATCAATTAAAGATCAAACAAGTAAGAGACAAACAAGGTCCCTAAGCTGAAGATGAGGCCAACTGTTAATTACTACAGAATAGCATTACATATAAAAAGGGGGGGGGGGGGATTCTTTCTTCCCTAATCTATTTTCAACGGAGTATTATATCAACTAAGCTGAGACATTTTTTCAATATCTGCTCCCCACCATAACTTCAACAACATCTGTTAGCTTTTGAGGCAAAAACCCCTGTATGCTGAGAGTTAGAATTTAGTAATTAACCCCTTATGGGTCCAGTGTCTTTCAATTCTCCTCTGCATGATATAAAGTGTCTCTAGTCTTGTACAATTGCAGAGTTTAATTCATCGCCATTCAAGTATCTTTGACTATCAGATCTTGCTCTTGTCTAAGGAATTTCTGCAGATGTCTGGGGTCCTCAAAAAACTTGACCCCCTGTTGGGTCTGAAGTCTAAGTCTCGCTGGAAACAACAATGAGAAGGGGCGCCCTGATTCTGCAAAAGACTTGCAGTAGGGTGAGAACTCTCTTCTTCTCCTGGAAATTTCTGCAGAGTAATCTTGGAAGATTAATATTTTCGTCCCCTCAAAGATCAAGGAGGAGTTCTGGCGATATGCTCTTAGTATCAGGATCTTATCTTTGAAGTTTAGGTATCGGATCATTACTTGGCGGGGCCTTCTTGTATTTTTCTGATCTTGGTTCATGTTGCCTACCCTGTGGGCTCTCTCAACAGTACACGGTATATCATCCGGCTTCAAATGAAGCAAAGCTGGCAAAGTGCGTTCAGCAAATTCGACCAAGTCCGTGTTTGGCACAGTTTCTGGCAATCCAACAATTCGCAGGTTGTTGCGCCTTGAGCGGTTCTCAAGATCGTCAACTTTGTCAAGCAGTATTTTATTTTGAGCCTCAAGTGCAGCGATCTTGGTAGTGCTTTCTCTTTGCAAGACCTCTCCATCTCCCACTCTTTGTTCGATATGCTGAAGTCTAGAGGAAAAGGACTTAAAATCTGATGACAGTGAGTCCATCCCTGTCTGCAGTTGCTCTATCTTGGGCAAGAAAAGTGTTGAAATTTGTGAGACGATAGGGTGAGTGTCTGTCAAAATTTCCTCTGCTGTGTCCGCCACCATGTTTTCTACAGCGTGTACTTCCACTGTAGCTTTGGATTTTCTGTCTTGGTTTTTTTGCCTATTGGACATGGTGCCAGTGGCTTTAATGAAACTTGAATAGTACTTCTGCATGCACCTATCCAACACTCCACTTCTGCCTCCAGTAGTTGTGTGCCGGGGAGAGGGCCAAGATTTTATAGCCCAAGGGTTAGTGTCCGTTAGTCAGGCCCTAAGTAACCGATCCTAACAGCGATCATTTAGTTTTCATTCCTTTGCAGTATGTAGGGTATGGTGTACTAATTTGTTACTGCGTCATATCTGATTGTGGTTCAAGTGCAGTTTGCTCTGGAAGCCTCTCTGCAGAGTTTGTGTTCATAGCAAGTTTACTGTGTTAATGTGTCAGTGATGTATTGAGACACATGTGTTGCACTCTCTCAAGGCAAGGTTCTCACAGCATATCCTTCAGCGTGTAATATATCTGTATAAATCAGCCTAATCAGCGGAGGAGTAACCTGAGAGGGGAGAGAAAAAGGGATGCTATGGCGTCTAGTTAGCCACGTGGGTGATCGGGGCCTTGTACACTGTCCGCTTGACGCCAGGTGCAGCGAGAGCTGTAATGCTAATAGGGTGTAAGAATAGCGTGGTCAGGATTGACAGTATTTAACAGTCTCTGGTGTGTGTTGGCTTCAACCCCCCTGCTGCTCCCTTTCACCTGAATATAGCAAAATGGCGGTTCTTCTCTCTCTTGCCACCCGGCTCTCCCCTCCGACGTACCGATCTTTGTCACTTGTGTCCTCCGGTTGAGCTCCAGTTAACCCCAGCTGTTCGGGGTCGGATCTGTTGCATCTGATGGGGTTCTAATGCGTGCTCTTTTTAATTTTCTTTGGCGCGGTCTTTGGCAGCTACGGCCACTGTGACTTTTGAAATGGTTCCGGCAGGGGAGCCGTTGGTATTGGCTCCTACCTGAGATAAGTCCGGACAGGTCTTGGGATGTACCTGTCAAGGATCAGCGGTATTGTGGCAGTTTACGGTCTCCAATAAGGGAATTTGGGAGCTATAAGCACGGAGCTCCTCTTCCCTGCGACCGTTCGCTCCGCCCGCCCACCGGAAGTCCGAGCTGATTACTTTTTAATGTAGAATAGGGTAGGGACTTTTATTATTTTTTTTTATTTTTTTTTATTAGGGGGCTTAGATTAGGTGTAATTAGTTTAAAATTCTTGTAATATTTTTTTATTTTCTGTAATTTAGTGTTTGGGTTTTTTTGTAATTTAGTTTAGTGTATTTAATTGTAGGTATTGGCTAGTAATTTATTTCATTAATTTAATGATAGTGTAGTGTTAGGTTTAATTGTAACTTAGGTTAGGATTTATTTACAGGTAATTTTGTATTTCTTTTAGCTAGGTAGTTATTAAATAGTTAATAACTATTTAATAACTATTGTACCTAGTTAAAATAAATACAAAGTTATCTGTAAAATAAATATAAATCCTAAAATAGCTACAATGTAATTATTAATTACATTGTAGCTATCTTAGGGTTTATTTTACAGGTAAGTATTTAGTTTTAAATAGGAATAATTTATTTAATGATAGTGTAGTGTTAGGTATAATTGTAACTTAGGTTAGGGTTTTATTTTACAGGTAAATTTGTCTTTATTTTATCTAGGTAGCTATTAAATAGTTCTTAACTATTTAATAGCTATTGTACCTAGTTAAAATAAATTTAAATTTGCCTGTAAAACAAAAATAAATCCTAAAATAGCTACAATATAATTATTAGTTATATTGTAGCTATATTAGGGTTTATTTTATAGGTACGTATTTAGTTTTAAATAGGATTAATTTAGTTAATAAGAGTAATTTTTATTTAGATTTATTAAAATAATATTTAAGTTAGGGGGGTGTTAGGGTTAGTGTTAGACTTAGGTTTAGGGGTTAATTAGTTTAATATAGATGGCGGCGGTATAGGGGGGGCAGGATAGGGGTTAATAAATTTATTATAGGTGGTGACGGTGTAGGGGGGGCAGATTAGGGATTAATAAATTTAATATAGGTGGCGGTGGGGTCCGGGAATGGCGGTTTAGGGGTTAAACAATTTATTTAGTTGCGGCGGGGTACGGGATCCGCAGGATAGTGGTTAATAAATTTATTATAGGTGGCGGCGGTATAGGGGGGGCAGGATAGGGGTTAATAGGTATTATGTAGGTGGTGGAGGGGTCCGGGAGCGGCTGTTTAGGGGTTAATAAGTTTATTAGAGTGGCAGTGGGCTCTGGGAGTGGAGGTTTAGGGGTTAACATGTTTAATATAGGTGGCGGTGGTGTAGGGGGACAGATTAGGGTGTTTAGACTCGGGGTACATGTTAGGGTGTTAGGTGCAGACGTTTCCCATAGGAATCAATGGGATATCGGGCAGCAGCGAACATGAACTTTCGCTATGGTCAGACTCCCATTGATTCCTATGGTATCCGCCGCCTCCAGGGCGGCGGATTGAAAACCAGGTACGCTGGGCCAGAAAAGTGCTGAGCATACCTGCTAGTCATTTTATAAATAGCAAAAGTAGTCAGATTGTGCCGAACTTGCGTTCGGAACATCTGGAGTGACGTCCGGCGGATCGTAGCTTACGTCACAAAATTCTACTTTTGCCGGTGTGTAGGGCTTGATAACTTAGGCGAATCAGCCTCGCCACAAATACGCTGCAGAATTCCAGCGTATTTGAGGTTGACGGCTTGATAACTAGAGGCCATAGAATCTTGGGAAGGATGGTAATTTTAACTACAACCATTCGTCCCAGAAATGAAATTTTGTGTTTATCCCATCTAGACATTAGTTGTCTCAGATGTGCAAATATGGGCTTGTACTTGTATTGGTACAGTTCGTGGATATCTGGTGTAAGGTTAATACCTAAATATTTAATTGTGTTTTTCGCCCATCTGAAAGAGAAGTTTACTTCCAGTAGTTTTTTGGTAATTTTAGGTAAGTTTGTACTAATTACTTTGCACTTGTCTTCATTTATTTTATATCCTGATAGGATACTAAACTGTTGTAAGGTTTGGTACAAGGGGGGCAGTGATATAAGGGGTTTAGTTAAAGTTAAAATTACGTCATCTGCGAATAATGCTAATTTGTATGATTTTGCTGCAGCTTGGATCCCTGATATATCTTTGGTGTCTCTGATTTTGATAGCTCTATACATAGGGCAAACAACAGGGAGGATAGGGGACAGCCCTGTCTTGTACCATTTTTTTAATTGGAATATTTTTTGATTGGTATCCTGCTAGTCTAATGTATGCTGCCGGCAAAGAAAAGAGTAAAGCGCTTTATGAAATGCCCCTGTTATTCCTACTTCATCTAGTACTGTGTGCATATAATCCCAGTCTACTCTATTGAAGGCCTTCTCTGCATCCAACAATAGGAAGAGAGAGGGCACTTCATTGATTGATGCATAATTTATTACGTCTATGATTTTCAGAATATTATCGGGGGCTTCTCTGGTTTTTACAAACCCAACTTGAGTGTATCAAGTTTAGCAAGGGGAAATTCAATCTATTAGCCGGGAACAACTTGATGTCCTGGTTAATAAGCGAGATAGGCCTATAATTTTGGCAGAATTGTTTATCCTTCCCTGGTTTGGGGATAACCGATATTCTGACAAGTAGCATTTCTTGGGGAATTTTTTCGCCTTACATAAATGCATTAAATAACTTCATTAGTTGGGGAGCTAGTACTTCAGCAAAGGTTTTATAGAAGGATCCTGAGTAACAATCAGGTCCTGGTGCTTTATTTATTTTTATGTCTTTTATCGCCATCAAGACTTCTTGAGTCATGATAGGGGGGTTTAACTGCTCTAAAAATGTGCATAGATCTTCCTTTTTATTGGAGCCTCCTTGTTGTGTTGGGAGGTTGTATATTTTTTTGTAATAGTCGGCAAAGGTGTCTGCTATGTCTAAGGGATCATTCGTTGGGTCACCGGTTGGTTTTAAAATTTGGGGGACTGATGTAGTTCTGGTGATGTCTTTTAGCTTGTTCTCCAACATCCTATCTGGTTTATTGGCTTAGATAAAGTAATGGGTGTCTAGTAGTTTTATGGATCTGGATGCTTCCTCTGTTAGTAATTTGTCTAGATCTTCATTTTGTTGTTTCAATAGTAGTTTTGTAGCACGTCTAAGGTGGTGTATAAGTTGTAGTTTTAAGTCATTGATGTCTTGTCTGAGAGTCTCTATTCTGTGTCTCCTTAGTTTGTTTTTTTTGTTTGATTCTGATATCAGTAGGCCTATGAGGTATGCTTTTAATGCACCCCCATGTGTATGTAGGATTTGGTGTGGACCCTTCGTTATTCTGTATTAAATCTTTGAATTCATTGGTTAGATTTTGCTTTATCAATATGTCTTTAAATACATTGGGGTTTAGCACCCAGGCCCTAGTTCTCTTAGGGTTAGCAACTCCTTGGATGTTCACTGCTACCATCACATGGTCTGACCAGGGACAGTTTAGAATTTGGGCTTTTGTGACAAGAGGTATAAGCATTTTACTCAGAAGGATATAATCAATTCTAGAGAAGTTATGTACTGAAGAATGGAAAGTAAAATCTCTTTATTTTTGGCTTAAAGTCCTCCACCCGTCTATTAGGTTGTAGTCTATTAAGAAGTCTTTTAATATGGTATGTGTTGAATCTCATCTCTGCTTTCTTAGTTTAGTTCCCCCTGTTCTGTCAATTTGGTAATTTAGGGTCATATTAAAGTCCCTTCCTATAATCATACGGTACTTCTTCCAGTGGGTCAACTGTTGACTGAGTTTAGAGATAAAGGGTGCTTGTCTTTCATTTGGGCATATATGTTGGCTATTAAAACTGGGGTATTGTGGATCAATCCCCAAATTATTATGTATCTACCCTCTTTGTCAGATATAATTTCCTCTTCTTTAAAGTTAAGCAAATCGTGTAGGAGGACAGAGACCCCGCAATGTTTTTTTTATGCTAGTGGCGTGGTATTGTTGTGGTAGGATTTGTCCCAATATTTAGGTGTTTATGCTTTGGTGAAATGTGTCTCCTGTAATAGTATGATATGGGCTTTATGGGATTTGTATGCTGTCAGTGCTTTATGCCTTTTGACGTTGAAATGGAGACCTCTGACATTATGGGATATTATTTTAATATTCGCCATAGGGCTATATAACGTGTAGGTCTTTGAGAATGCTGCATGTGGTCCTGTTAGAGGTTGTTAGAGCTTGAGGAAGATAGTATGGTAGGTGTCTCATTATGTGCGTCCTTGACTGATAAGTATGGGGAGTGTCTCCATTGAAGTTCCCAGTGGGAGTAAGAGTTATTTCTGAGGTGTCTTCTATGTCTTTGTTGAGATAACTAATTGAGTGTGGGCATAACCTTGTGAGGTGTATCTTATCATTGCAGTTGAAACAGCTGGTGATACAGAACAATACTTTCAAAACAAAATGTCTCTATAACATGAAAAACAACTTTGTAGTTGCTTTAGTGTATGAACCCTGGGGGGGTAGTTGAAAAGGGTGGGGGTGGAAAAAGGGATAAGGGTTATGTAGACATTTAATGTCTTGGCTGAACTTAAAGGGACAGTCTACCATAGAATTGTTATTGTTTTAAAATATAGATAATCCCTTTATTACCCATTCCCGTGTTTTGCATAACCAACACAGTTATATTAATATACCTTTTACCTCTGTGATTACCTTGTATCTAGGAACCTTCTTCCAGCCCCCTGATCACATGACTGTGACTGTTTATTATCTATTGTCTTGCAGTTAGCATGGTTTTGTGCTAAATCTTAAATAACCCCCTGTGCCTGAACACAGTGTTATCTATATGGCCCACGTGTACTTTCTGTCTCTTTGTGTTGAAAAGAGATTTACAAAGCATGTGATAAGAGGCAGCCCTCAAAGGCGTAGAAATTAGCATATGAGCCTACCTATGTTTAGTTTAAACTAAGAATACCAAGAGAAAAAAGCAAATTTGATGATAAAAGTAAATTGGAAAGTTGATTAAAATTAAAAGTCCTATCTGAATAATGAAAGTTTAATTTATACTAGACTGTCCCTTTAATACATAAATACATTTGAATAATAAGTGATTGTCAATCACATTGCAATTGCTTTAGTGTACTATCTAGCTAAGCAAAAGGGAGGGGTATGGGTGGGGGGATAGGTGTGGGTGTGGGAAAGGGGATAGGGGTAGGTTAAGGTTTAATGCATTATCAGAAGAAGAAAAAAAATTAGGAACTGTTAACTGGTTCCATTATTAGGATATTAATCAAAAGTCACTTAAATAGAGTACCTGAGACTCTGAGTCTTATATATCCGTGTCTATGTGTCAAGCAAGTAAAGTGAAACTACTTTCTTAGCATTCTGGGTGTTACAGGAAATAGAAAAAAAACAAAGAACTAAAACAACATGACACTCCAGAATGCTCGTAGTACTTTAGCAGGAGGAGAGAAAAAAGGAATCTTATGTCCGGTAATTAGATCAGGTTAGTTGAGTGTCCTCCTCATTCGACGGCTGTTCAGACTAATCCTGGTTTTTGGTGGCTTTTCCATCTCTTCTGGGTTTTTTGGCCTTTCACAGGTGTCCATTCTTTTTGGAATGCTTGTCGTTGTGGCTTTGGTGAGACTGTAGAAGTGTTTGTTTCTTTCAGAAGATGTAGCCTCCTCAGTAAAACTTCACCTTCTTCAAGCATTGAGCATGAATAGGTGGTGTTTTGGAAGGTGAAAGTTAACTTAAATGGGAAGTTCCACCTATACTTGATCTGCGCTGATAACATAGTTAGGATTGGTTTTAGCTCCCTCCTTTTGCAAAGGGTTGAAGGTGCCAGATCAGTGTAGACTTGATGACCTTCAAACCTTATTGTATTTAAGGATCTTGTCGCCTTAATAAGTTGTTCCTTAATATGGTAGCAGTGGAGGCTCCTCCAGTTGTGCACATTCGCACGTGAACCCCCCAGGGGGCAAGGAGGAAAAAAAAAATGAGCCAAAAAAAAAAAAAAAATCAGCAAAAAAAAAAAATGTTTAATTTTTTTTTTTTTATTAGTGTGTGTGTGTTATTATTTATTATAATATAATGTAGGCTCTGTTTTTTGTAGCCACCCCACTAGCCGCCCTCGCTCTCAGCCTGCTGTAGGACCGGTAATATTTAAAAATATTATATACCACACAAGGATAGATTAGATTTGAAGCAGGAGGGAGCTAGGACCCAGGTGGACGCTGACGTCACCGCATCAGTCACTAGCGTCTCCTCCTCGGGCTGCTCTCACTGCGCGAGTGCGCGCACTGTGCACACCTGGCAGAGACATGGCAGAGCAGACACTGATCGCATGTGCGATCAAGCAAAACCCTATCCTGCACAGTGATCTCTATGCATCACTGTGCAGGCGTTGCTCCTCCCAGCCCGGCACTGGTAATAGAGCCCTATTCGCACAGGCTGAAGTGTGCGAGCTGACTTCAGCCTGTGCTCTGGCTCCACCCACGGTCTGCCTGTCATGGTGAGTCTCGCCTCTGATACGCTACTAGCGTCACGTGACCGCCCCCACAAGGCTCCTCCCGCTCAACGGCGCGAAAATCGCATTGAGGAGATAGCCGTTGAGCGGATAGGAGCCTTGTTTACAGAGCTCTGACCTGTTTTGTTCAACTTTACTTGCCTCTAAAAAAACGATTTAGCCCTTGCTGGCAGCAGACGTGGTGTTGTTGGTGGTGGCTGCTGAGTGCTGACACTGAGTCCAGGACTCCTGACATAAATTAATTGAATAACATAACAGACAGACTTACTTATTAATAGATAATTTTGCCAATAGTTAGCTTAAGCTGCCTTAGTAGTGGGCACTGGCCAGTGGGCCTTATTTTGCTGCAGGCCTGCAGCTGCTGAGCTTATTAGTTTAGTTTAAACTTTTAAACTAACTGTAGTTAGTTAACTTAATTAAACTTACACAACAGAGTTGAGATTACTTAGAGAGTGAGTGTGAGACAGACACCAGTGTGTGTGAGAAAAAAAAGTTATTTTTGTGTTTTAACTTAACATTTAGAGTACTTAGGTAGAGTTCTCTCTTAAAAAAATTGGCTTTAGTCAGTAAGTTTAGTGGAGTAATTTGGGAATAATAAAATAATATTTTTGTCAGCAGATTGCAATTAGAAGTTTTGCAAAAAATATTTTTTTTTTATTTTTTTTTTACAAATACAGAAAGCAGTTAAATGCTGTGCTGCTGTTGATACTACTAGTTGTTGACCGTTGACGGCTGTCACGGTTGCTTACCATTAAACATTAATACATTTAATTTAAGTATTTTAGCAGATTAATTAGCTGATTTTTGCAATTAAAAGTTTTGCAAAAAAAGAACAAAGTTTTTTTTCACAATAAAAGCAGTTAACTGCTGTGCTGCTTTTGATACTACTAGTTCTTGACCGTTGACGGCTGTCACGGTGGTTTACCATTAAACATTAATACATTTAATTTAAGTATTTTAGCAGATTAATTAGCAGATTGCAATTAGAAGTTTTGAAAAAAAAAAAAACAAAGTTTTTTTTCACAATAAAAGCAGTTAACTGCTGTGCTGCTTTTGATACTACTAGTTGTTGACCGTTGACGGCTGTCACGGTGGTTTACCATTAAACATTAATACATTTAATTTAAGTATTTTAGCAGATTAATTAGCAGATTGCAATTAGAAGTTTTGAAAAAAAAAGAACAAAGTTTTTTTTCACAATAAAAGCAGTTAACTGCTGTGCTGCTTTTGATACTACTAGTTCTTGACCGTTGACGGCTGTCACGGTGGTTTACCATTAAACATTAATACATTTAATTTAAGTATTTTAGCAGATTAATTAGCAGATTGCAATTAGAAGTTTTGAAAAAAAAGAACAAAGTTTTTTTTCACAAAAAAAACAGTTAACTGCTGTGCTGCTGCTGATACTAAAATTAGGCAGTAAACCGGCATATTTAACATTTGATATTTTATATATAGTGAGCTATATTATTATAATTATTATAAGATATTACCTATTAGTTGTAGTTGATATTTTCTAACAGCTGCCTGCAATATATTTTATAACAACCAGCACCGCAAAACTACTTGCCGTTGCCTACTAGTGTTGTATATTTTCTAATAGCTGCAGAGCTACCTACCTACAAGTTATATATTACATAACAACCGCCAAACTATTAAACTATTACTGCAAGTTGAGTTGTATATTTTCTAATAGCTGCAGAGCTACCTACCTACAAGTTATATATTACATAACAACCGCCAAACTATTAAACTATTACTGCAAGTTGAGTTGTATATTTTCTAATAGCTGCAGAGCTACCTACCTACAAGTTATATATTACATAACAACCACAAAACTATTAAACTTTTAATATATTTTCTAACAGCTGCAGAGCTACCTACCTACAAGTTATATATTACATAACAACCGCCAAACTATTAAACTATTACTTCAAGTTGAGTTGTATATTTTCTAACAGTTGCAGAGCTACCTACCTACAAGTTATATATTACATAACAACCGCCAAACTATTAAACTATTACTGCAAGTTGAGTTGTATATTTTCTAATAGCTGCAGAGCTACCTACCTACAAGTTATATATTACATAACAACCGCCAAACTATTAAACTATTACTGCAAGTTGAGTTGTATATTTTCTAATAGCTGCAGAGCTACCTACCTACAAGTTATATATTACATAACAACCGCCAAACTATTAAACTATTACTGCAAGTTGAGTTGTATATTTTCTAATAGCTGCAGAGCTACCTACCTACAAGTTATATATTACATAACAACCACAAAACTATTAAACTTTTAATATATTTTCTAACAGCTGCAGAGCTACATACCTACAAGTTATATATTACATAACAACCGCCAAACTATTAAACTATTACTTCAAGTTGAGTTGTATATTTTCTAACAGTTGCAGAGCTACCTACCTACAAGTTATATATTACATAACAACCGCCAAACTATTAAACTATTACTGCAAGTTGAGTTGTATATTTTCTAATAGCTGCAGAGCTACCTACCTACAAGTTATATATTACATAACAACCGCCAAACTATTAAACTTTTAATATATTTTCTAACAGCTGCAGAGCTACCTACCTACAAGTTATATATTACATAACAACCGCCAAACTATTAAACTATTACTGCAAGTTGAGTTGTATATTTTCTAATAGCTGCAGAGCTACCTACCTACAAGTTATATATTACATAACAACCGCCAAACTATTAAACTATTACTGCAAGTTGAGTTGTATATTTTCTAATAGCTGCAGAGCTACCTACCTACAAGTTATATATTACATAACAACCACAAAACTATTAAACTTTTAATATATTTTCTAACAGCTGCAGAGCTACCTACCTACAAGTTATATATTACATAACAACCGCCAAACTATTAAACTATTACTTCAAGTTGAGTTGTATATTTTCTAACAGTTGCAGAGCTACCTACCTACAAGTTATATATTACATAACAACCGCCAAACTATTAAACTATTACTGCAAGTTGAGTTGTATATTTTCTAATAGCTGCAGAGCTACCTACCTACAAGTTATATATTACATAACAACCGCCAAACTATTAAACTATTACTGCAAGTTGAGTTGTATATTTTCTAATAGCTGCAGAGCTACCTACCTACAAGTTATATATTACATAACAACCGCCAAACTATTAAACTATTACTGCAAGTTGAGTTGTATATTTTCTAATAGCTGCAGAGCTACCTACCTACAAGTTATATATTACATAACAACCACAAAACTATTAAACTTTTAATATATTTTCTAACAGCTGCAGAGCTACATACCTACAAGTTATATATTACATAACAACCGCCAAACTATTAAACTATTACTTCAAGTTGAGTTGTATATTTTCTAACAGTTGCAGAGCTACCTACCTACAAGTTATATATTACATAACAACCGCCAAACTATTAAACTATTACTGCAAGTTGAGTTGTATATTTTCTAATAGCTGCAGAGCTACCTACCTACAAGTTATATATTACATAACAACCGCCAAACTATTAAACTTTTAATATATTTTCTAACAGCTGCAGAGCTACCTACCTACAAGTTATATATTACATAACAACCGCCAAACTATTAAACTATTACTGCAAGTTGAGTTGTATATTTTCTAATAGCTGCAGAGCTACCTACCTACAAGTTATATATTACATAACAACCGCCAAACTATTAAACTATTACTGCAAGTTGAGTTGTATATTTTCTAATAGCTGCAGAGCTACCTACCTACAAGTTATATATTACATAACAACCGCCAAACTATTAAACTATTACTGCAAGTTGAGTTGTATATTTTCTAATAGCTGCAGAGCTACCTACCTACAAGTTATATATTACATAACAACCGCCAAACTATTAAACTATTAAGTTGTATATTTTCTAACAGCTGCAGAGCTACCTACCTACAAGTTATATATTAGATAACAACCGCCAAACTATTAAACTATTAAGTTGTATATTTTCTAACAGCTGCAGAGCTACCTACCTACAAGTTATATATTACATAACAACCGCCAAACTATTAAACTATCTTTTCAAGTGGAGTTGAATATTTTCTAGCAGCTGCAGAGCAGCAGAGCTACCTACCTACAAGTTATATATTACATAACAACCGTCAAACTACTAAACTATTAAGTTGTATATTTTCTAACAGCTGCAGAGCTACCTACCTACAAGTTATATATTAGATAAGAGCAAAGGACTGTTCTTTGTGTGTAAACTAACAGTTAAGATGGCACTTAGTAAAATTAGTGTATCTGAGCTAAAGCAATTACATTTTTCAACGTTGCCCATTGAAAGAAAAATGGAAATTAAAATGCTCAGGCCAACACCTAGGGGCCCATTTATCAAAGGGCTTGCGGACCTGATCCGACACTGCGGATCAGGTCCGCAAGACCTCGCTAAATGCGGAGAGCAATACGCTCTCCACATTTAACATTGCACCAGCAGCTCACAAGAGCTGCTGGTGCAACGCCGCCCCCTGCTGACTCGCGGCCAATCGGCCGCCAGCAGGGAGCTGTCAATCAACCCGATCGTATTCGATCGGGTTGATTTCCGGCGGTTCCTGTCCGCCTGCTCAGAGCAGGCGGACAGGGTTATGAAGCAGCGGTCTTTAGACCGCTGCTTCATAACTTGTGTTTCTGGCGAGTCTGAAGACTCGCCAGAAACACGGCCCTTCAAGCTCCATACGGAGCTTGATAAATGGGCCTGCTATGCTTAACCTTACCCAGGTGACAAAATGTAAAACTAGAGATTACAAAAGAGAATTCAAACCCGAGGTATATGATAAATATCCATGGATTTGTGGTTGTGAATTATCTAACAGGCTCTGTTGTTTTTATTGTCTCCTGTTTGCAAAACAAAGTGGGGATTCAAGCTGGGTGAGTTATGGGGTCGCCGATTTATCACATTTAAGTCAAAAAACCAATAAACATAATTGCTCCCAATCACATTTAAACTCCACATTAGAGTTTAATTTGCTAGGAAGGGTTGATATTCGGCAACAACTTGACAGTGCATATCGTTTGAATATTAAAAGACATAATGAGCAAGTAACCAAAAATCGCTATGTTCTTTCCAAAATAATTAATTGTATTTTATTTTGCGGCGCATTTGAGCTTGCACTTCGAGGACATGACGAACGCGATGATTCATTAAATCCAAGCATTTTCAGAGGTCTTATAAACTTCTCAGCAGAGCTTGATGCATCTCTAAAAGAACATCTCGCTAGTGCCACTGTTTTTAAAGGAACGTCAAAAGAAATTCAAAACGATTTATTAGACTGTATGCTTACTGTTTGCCAGAACCAAATAAAGAAGGAAATCTCAAATGCAAGTTTTGTAGCAGTGATAGCAGATGAAACTACTGATGTTTCATCTGCCTTCCAATTGGTTGTTGTTTTTAGATACATTATAGGTAACGGACAACCGGTTGAGAGATTCTGGGAATTCACTAATCCAGCTGGACATGATGCAGAATCTTTAGCTACGTGTATTCAAGCTACTTTGGAAAAAGTTATAGACAACCCAGAGAAACTGATATCGCAGAGTTACGACGGTGCAAGCGTGATGAGTGGTCAGCATGCAGGTGTTCAGGCTATAATTAAACGTACCTACAAGAATGCACATTTTGTGCATTGCTATGCACATCAGCTCAATTTAATTGTCAGCCAAGCAAGCAGTCAAAATCAACAAGTTCGAGTATTTTTTTCAAATCTAAGTGACATTACTAACTTTTTTAGTAACTCGCCACAAAGGATAGCTATTCTAGATGAAACTGTTAGAAGAAGGATACCTCATGGTTCAGCCACCAGGTGGAATTTCAAGAGTCGAACCGTCAATACAGTTTTTGAAAACAGGGAACAGTTAATTGAATGCATGGAAAAAATAGAGTCAACATCGAAAAAAGAAATAGCTATAAATCAAGCGGGGGCTATTCGGCGTATGTTACAAGACTCGGTATTCGTGTTTTGGCTTACAGTTTTTCACAATATTATGCCACATGTAGATGTGTTATACAACCAACTTCAGAAAACACAAACAGATGCGGCACTTATTCGAAAACATATTAACACTTTCCAGCAGACAATGGAAAACGAAAGGGAAAGAATGGACACAGTGACCATGACCATATCAGAAACAGAGGAAACATCTAGGAAAAGGAAGAGAGAAAATATTCACATTGCTCAGACTGTGGCA
Source organism: Bombina bombina (assembly GCF_027579735.1). Taxonomy (NCBI): domain Eukaryota; kingdom Metazoa; phylum Chordata; class Amphibia; order Anura; family Bombinatoridae; genus Bombina; species Bombina bombina. The sequence goes on from NC_069504.1 coordinate 874,818,445, forward strand.
GCTAAAGAGATATGCGATGTTATCACAAATCAAGTAAAAGATAGATTTTCTTTTATAACTCACTACTCGGCTGTTTCTCTACTCCAAGCGGAAAAATTTGCAGATTACGAGAAAAATTTTCCAAATCAGCTTCTTGAACAAACATCAGCGGTTTATCACACATTACAGAAAGATCGGCTGAAAACTGAACTAGGAGTAATTTACAGAAGACCAGATTTCCGAAATATGAATGGTGCCATCAGTCTTCTACAGTTTGTAATAGAAAATAACTTGGACAGTACTTTCTCGGAGACCTACAAACTGTTGCAAATTATTTCGACTATTCCCGTGACAACTGCTGAGGCTGAGAGATGTTTCTCAACTTTAAAATGAGTTAAGACATTTCTAAGGAGCACCATGACTGAGGGAAGACTGACTGCTCTAGCCATGCTCACAATTGAAAAACAATTGATCAATGACATGCCTACATTCACCGAAAATGTTATTGATTTATTTGCCTCAAAAAAAGACAGGCGGATTGACTTAATTTACAAAAATTGTACTTGAGTTATCAACATTCTGTTTTAATCTTTACTGTTGAAGTTAATTATTAAGCACTAGTGTAATAGAAATAATCTTCTTTTGTAGAAAGTAAAATGTGGGTGTATTTATCTTCATGTTGCCAAGGCCTTTGGCTGCATTGCCTAATATCGAACACTGGGGGCTGGGGCAACAGTAATTTAAATGTGGTTGTATTTCTCTATAAAGTGGAAGGTTCTTTAAATCCAGGAATATATATGTTTTCATAAATGTACATTCAACATTCTTATTATTTTGCAGCTTTAATTAATCATTTGGTTAATATATATATATGTTATTATATAATTTAACTGAGCACCATCATGTATATTTTAAGACTAGACATGGGCAGGTAGTGTAGGCTCCTCCATTTGTGCACTGTCGCACATGAACATGGCTGTACTGAAGAGTATGCATTCATAGATTTAAGATTTCTGTGTCCACTATGAGGAACACAGTGAGCAATGCATGGTGAGGATATGGAAGACCACAGGCACAGTTCTTGTTAAGGCCAGAAGTGGCAGGGCAAGTAAAATATCAGAGAGGGCCAGAGGCAAAGGCAAAGGATGGTGAGAACGGTCAAAAACAGCCCACAGACCACCTCCAAAGACCTGTACTACTGGGAATATTGTTGAGGGTCTCATGGATTCCACTCAATATCAGCAGATACTTGAGAATAATGTTGAGGAATCAGTCACAAACTTCAGTTGAAGTTACCCCCAGGCCGGGGCTGGATATTTCAAGAAGACGATGACCAAAAACACCGCTGGTTCAAATGGGTGGGGCCATTTGAGGGGCGTGATTTTCACTAAGGGGTGTGGCTTTTAAAAATGGGTGTGGCTTGTTAAAGGGGCGTGGTTTTTAAAAAGGGGGCGTGGATTTTCAAAGGGGCGTGTCTTTCTAATAGGGGGAGGGTCTTGTGCACCCCCATCCTAAAAATTCACCAGCCGCCACTGTATGGTAGTAGTGTCATTTCACGATAATGTCTCTATGTTGTGATGTCTGTGGTGGTCTCGTTAGGGCTCGATGAACCCTATCCATTAGGAATAGATCAGTGTCCATCTCAGGTAGCAGTTGTTGGAACAATTGTGGGACAGTGTCCGTGAGGTTGGTGTATGTCTCTGGTAGATTTCGAATTCTGAGATTAGATCTCCTAGATCTATTTTCTAAGTCTTCTAGCTGATCTTCTAATTTTCTTATGTGAGATGCTTGATCTTGTATAGCATTTTGCAGAGTTGGCAATTCCTCTACCACCTCCTCAAGTTTTTCCTCTAAATCAGCAGTGAGTCCCCCTATCTCTAGGATGTCTTGTCTTAGGCCTGACAGTGCTGTTTTAAGTTCCCTTTAGGGAACAGGGCTTTTATTTGTATCAGTAGTTCTTGATTAGGAATATCTTTGGCCTGGGCATTTTCTGGTTTGTCTTTTACTGGTGGTGATGTATGCCCCGGTGGGGATGATGTGTCTTGGGCTTTCTGTTTAAGTTGTGAGCACGACAGGCAGTCCTTTACAGTAGTTGTTTTATTTTTCATTTTGCTGCGTGGCAATGTAATAGCTTTGTATTGTTTATTATATGCCCTGTCCTGAGAACTATATGATATAAAGTCTGTCAGATGTTCAATATGCAGGGGAATGTGTAGCTTTCTTGGGGAGGTGCATACAGTAGAAAGAGTTTGCTGCATACTCAATTTGCCATCTTTTTATTTGTGTTTGTCAGTGCATTTCTGACTGTACAATATTGTGATGTGTATCATTCAGTATTCCACCTTTTAGTGATAACTGTGTGTTATTGTATTCTTCCAGAAAGGCTGTTATGCCTAGTTTGTAGGCTGCTTATGTCGTTGGCTGTTTTATTTTTCCTGCCTCTCCCCACTGCCCCGTTTTATAATGGGTGTCTATCCTGCAGGCAATTGCACAGCTACTGCGCAGTTTATTTAAGATAATTTTCTCACCCTTATCAGCTCACGGTGCCTTTTCCTTTGCCCACCAGAGCGCAATATTTACCTCCTCCTCTCTGCTTTCAGGTTTGCTGTGGCAGCTGATTCCAATCTTCCTCCAGTCCTCCTGCGCCGGGTCAGAATGGCACCTGCCGTAATAGGCCGCAATTGTTGTATGCCGAGCTAGCACTCCAGATTACAAAGTTTCCTTCCGCCGTGCTCAGTAGGTCCCTTATGGGACGTCGGGTACGGTTTTGGGCCTTTTAAACCCTCTTGGAATGAGGTTTTCCACGGAGCTCTGTACAAGTGGACCGTTCAGTATGATGGTTAGATCCGCCCCCCCCTTGATGTGTTTTTAACCTTTGGATAGAAGCCTGAACTGGCGTCTTTATTATGTGAACATTTTTCAGTGGGACACATTTGATATATTTAGCTTACATGTATAAACTGTATTATGCCATGCAAATGTTGCCTAAATTACATAAGATGTTGTTTAAAATGGGACAGTTTGGCGATGGGATGGAACCAAATATAAAGATGCAAATATTCCAAAATCCAAACTTTTCTGAAATCCAAATCTTTTCCGGATCCAAGCAGTTTGAATAAAGGGTTTTCTAAATGTATATATTTATAAATATGTGTGTGTGTGTAGTATTATATATATCCATATGGATATATAGTTAAAGAGATATATAGATTTAGGTTTATTATATATACTGTATATATACTGCATGTATATATATGTAAATATACGCACACACTGTGGGCCAGTGTGGCGCGCTAACAGTTACGCATGAGTGAAAAGGGGTTTATCGCGGCTGTTTGCGCGCTTCAGTGTAGCATTCTTATTACAACTTGAAAGTAAAGCGATCACTTGAGCGCAATTGAAGTTTAAGCGTGTCAGGATAGCTCTAGTCAACTGTTACACAACACAAAAAAGTGTCAAAAAACACATAAAAATACATTACAAAGTACAGTTACACTCATAATAACATCATCTAATAAAATACATAACTACATATTCATGGTTTGGACCAAAGGGTTCTAATCTAAAAAATTAAAACAGAACTTTTATTTCAACAACGGTTATATAAAATCACTGTGTGTGTGTGTGCACTTTAAAAACACATAGGCACTCGGAAGATAATAATTACTTCTAGGTTAAGCTACCTAATTGTGGAAATGTTGAGGGAGCCTCAATAGGGGTCCACTAGAATAATGTGGATAATATGGGCAGAGATTACTGATGGTTTAGCCAATAAATGTTATCAGTTATACTTTGACACTTATCACAAAGCAGCGTGGATGCTGGATTGCAATGACTACTGTCCAAATGAATTTGTCAGGATACACAGAATTAAAGTTTCTGGTTTGGTAGCTGATTTGAGCGAACTTCCACATACAGCCTTATTCGCCTTATTAGGATATGTTGATCTATGGCTGTCTTGCGATCAAGCCTTATTATGGCATAGAGATATCTAACTTAATGTGTACAATTTTTGGTTGTATGTAAGGTATTTGTTAATTCATTGAATATGTCTTAAAAATGTGTCTTTAATATGTTAACACACTCTTGAGTAAACATCAATTGGATTTGAGAGTCTAACAGCATAGAAGATACCGTGATTGACACTGAATAGAGCCTTATTTTGGCATACTGTGCTTGTAATTTAAAATGTAGTAAATTGGTTCACAAGCTTACTCGAATTTATAAGCATTTATAACGTGTCCGGCAATGTTCATATAAACTTGATTATTTAATCTATCAGCACGGAGAGTACCATGTATTGATGGTAAACTATTGTATCAGTTGGAATAGTTCTTATGGTGGACATGAGTTTAAGACTAGCTTGTGATTAACAATAAATAAAGCCTTATTTTACCAATGCAACATCCAAATTGTAATTATATGTATTTTAACAGAATTGAGACAAAACATCCGTTTTTTGATTAACCTGTTAAGGACACTTGACTCACACCTTATTTTGGCTTTCGGTGCTTCAGATTAAAAGCTAGTATAAAGTGGCTGTTGTCTTATTGGGGCGATTTGAGTGTCAAAGTTAGTGGCTGTACAACTTTTAGCAGGTTTTTTCAAATAAACATCCCCGTTGAAACTAACATACTGAGCGAGTCTAAATAACGCCTTATTATGGCATACAATGCTAAGGGTTTTAAATGTATTATATTTGTTGTATTAGTTCACTTGCTGGTTAAAGATTGAAGACGCATATAGCGTGTAAAGTATTGACTCAGAACTTTGCTGCCAATATTGCTTGGTCTCAAACTAAATAATAGGTTAGAATAACTGTTGTTGAGGACACCTGAATAACGCCTTATTTTGGCTTTCCGTGCTTTAGATTAAAAACTAGTATACAGTGGCTGTTATCATATTTGAGCGATTTGAGTATCAAGGTTTTCGGCTGTACAACTTTTAGCAGGCTTTTTCAAAAAAACATTCCCGTTGAAAATAACTTACTAAGCAAGTCTAAATAACGCCTTATTTTGGCATGAAATGCTTAGGGTTATAAATGTGTTATGTTTGTTATATTTAGTTCACTTGCTTGCTAAAGATTGAAAACGCATATAGCGTGTAAAGTATTGACTCAGAGCTTTGTTGCCGATATTGCTTGGCCCCAAAATTTACTAATAGGTTAGAATAAATGCCGTTAAGGACACCTGAATAACGCCTTATTTTGGCTTTCAGTGCTTTAGATTAAAGACTAGTATAAAGTGGCTGTTGTCTTATTTGAGCGGTTTGCGTGTCAAGGTTTGTGGCTGTACAACTTTTAGCAGGCTTTTTTTAAATAAACATTTGTTTTCCCGTTGAAAATAACTTACTAAGCAAGTCTAAATAGCGCCTTATTTTGGCATGTAATGCTTAGGGTTATAAATGTGTTATATTTATTATATTAGTTCACTTGCTTGCTAAAAATTTAAACCGCATATAGCGTGTAAGAGAGTTAAAGTATTGACTCAGAACTTTGCTGCCGATATAACTTAGCCCCAAACTTAATAATAGGTTAGAGTAACGAAATCTAAATCATTAAAGTATGAATAAATAATTTGAGTTCCTATGCCATTTAAAAAACGGCAAAATAGGGTATTTCTACACAATACCCCTCCCTGACATGTTTCGCCGATGCTATCTCGGCTTTTTCAAAGGTGACGCGCTCCGGCGTCTGAAGGTTTTTATGTGGAATGAGTAGAAGCAATTTGTCCATTTCCACCAATCGTAGAGCTCAGAAAGGGGGTGTGTCGGATCCGAATGGTGTCACACAGCCACTATGTTGTATCAGCCTATCATCATCTGCTTGCACAGAGGGTGTGTGGCTTAAGTGTAAATGTCAGGAAAGTCCTGACATGAACAATTACGTTTCATAGCAGAATCCTGGTTAATATATTGAATAAATATCTTGATTATTTACATAGGTTTGTTGAAGCAGCAAAAATTGTCCCCTCGTTTTACCTGATCTATATCTTACTGGATCTCTTCAGTTAAGATCATTTGTATTGAGGTGTTCTGCTAAAATGAGCAGCCGTAAGAGCAATGTGGCTGAGAGATTCTAGTTCTAATTGCTGTGACAAGGTAGCCGCACTGAGTTTTACAAAATTTTACAGGTTTACTAAAATAAACAGCAAGATCTGATGTGATGTTAAAACTGGATATAAGATACTACGAACAAAATATGTGACAAGTGCTTGGTACTACTGGAGGGAAGGGGGGGGGGAGTTCGGAAGGAATTGGTCAAGAATGCATAAGAAAGTGTATAAAATCACATGAGTATAACATAATAAAATAAACTTAGTGGTGCCAGGAGACAGGCAGTTATTAGAACCACAAATGGTTCATGTCGGCCTGGTTGGTACCCAGTATTAATATTCCTGGAGAAATAGATAAATACAATTACATATAGTTGCAGTTATTAACACCAGAATATATACCTCATCATAGTTGTGAGGAAGAAAGACATATGGAAGTGTGGGAATACGAGGTGCAAAAAATTGTGAATAACAAAAGTGGAAAAATTATTATTATTTATATGTTGGGGAATGTGTTTCAAAAAGTTGCAATCCTTTGTGCCTAATACGTGCATAGTTGTCTCGAGTTAGGAAGAACATCATAATTGATTGACTTGAGTGTAATGAAAAGTTGGGAAGTGAAAAATGACAAGAAGTGTGTCTTTATAATGAATGAGGTGAAGACTTGGGGGGGTAGTTATCAAGCCGTCTACCTCAAATACGCTGGAATTCCGCAGCGTATTTGTGGAGAGGCTGATTCGCCTTAGTTATCAAGCCCTAGATACCGGCAAAAGTAGAATTTTGTGACGTAAGCTTCGATCCGCCGGACTCAGTCCGACACAGATCGATTCTTACGTCACTCCAGATGTTCCGCACACAAGTGCGGCACAATCTGACTACTTTTGCTAGTTATCAAAAAACTAGCAGGTACACTCTGCACTTTTCCGGCCCAGCGTACCTGGTTTTCAAACCGCCGCCCTGGAGGCTGCGGATCCCATAGGAATCAATGGGAGTCTGACCATAGCGAAAGTACAAGTTCGCTGCTGCCAGACATCCCATTGATTTCTATGGGAGCTGTCTACACCTAACACCCTAACATGTACCCCGAGTCTAAACACCCCTAAGCTGTCCCCCCTACACTGCCGCAACTAAATAAAGTGTTTTCCCCTAAACCGCCGCTCCCGGAGCCCACCGCAAGCTACTCTATACATATTAACCCCTAAACCACCGCTCCCGGAGCCCACCGCAAGCTACTCTATACATATTAACCCCTAAACCGCCGCTTCCGGAGCCCACCGCAAGCTACTCTATACATATTAACCCCTAAACCGCCGCTCCCGGACACCGCCGCAACCTACATTATACCTAGTAACCCCTATCCTGCCCCCCCTATACCGCCGCCCTCTATAATAAAGTTATTAACCCCTAATCTGCCCCCCCTACACCGTCGCCATCTATAATACATTTATTAACCCCTATCCTGCCCCCCCTACACCGTCGCCACCTATAATACATTTATTAACCCCTATCCTGCCCCCCCTACACCGCCGCCACTGTAATAAAATTATTAACCCCTAAACCTAAGTCTAACACTAACCCTAACACCCCCCTAACTTAAATATTAATTAAATAAATCTAAATAATATTTCTATTATTAACTAAATTAATCCTATTTAAAACTAAATACTTACCTTTAAAATAAACCCTAATATAGCTACAATATAAATAATAATTATATTGTAGCTATCTTAGGATTTATTTTTATTTTACAGGTAACTTTCAATTTATTTTAACTAGGTACAATAGCTGTTAAATAGTTATTAACTATTTAATAGCTACCTAGCTAAAATAATGAGAAATTTACCTGTAAAATAAAAACTAACCTAAGTTACAATTACACCTAACACTACACTATACTTAAATAAATTATACCTATTTAAAACTAAATACTTACCTGTAAAATAAACCCTAAGATAGCTACAATGTAATTAATAATTACATTGTAGCTATTTTAGGATTTATATTTATTTTACAGGTAACTTTGTATTTATTTTAGCTAGTTAGAATAGTTATTAAATAGTTATTAACTATTTAATAACTACCTAGCTAAAAGAAATACAAAATAACCTGTAAAATAAATCCTAACCTAAGTTACAATTAAACCTAACACTACACTATCATTAAATTAATTAAATTAATTAACTACAAATAACTACAATTAAATACAATTACATAAACTAACTAAAGTACAAAAAATAAAAAAAGCTGTTACAAAAAATAAAAAAAATAAGTTACAAACATTTAAAAAAATATTACAACAATTTTAAGCTAATTACACCTAATCTAAGCCCCCTAATAAAATAACAAAGCCCCCCAAAATAAAAAAAATCCCTACCCTATTCTACATTAAAAAAGTTCAAAGCTCTTTTACCTTACCAGCCCTTAAAAGGGCCTTTTGTGGGGCATGCCCCAAAGAAAACTGCTCTTTTGCCTGTAAAAGAAATATACAACCCCCCCAACATTAAAACCCACCACCCACATACCCCTAATCTAACCCAAACCCCCTTAAAATAACCTAACACTAATCCCCTGAAGATCATCCTACCTTGAGTTGTCTTCACTCAGCCGAGCCACCGATGGAACTGAAGAGGAGATCCGGAGCGGCAGAAGTGATCCTCCAATCGGCGCTGAAGAAGTCTTCCATCTGATGAAGTGACCCTCCAGGCGGCGCTGAAGAAGTCTTCCATCCGGGCGATGTCATCTTCCAAGCGGCGCTGAAGAAGTCTTCTATCCGGGCGATGTCATCTTCCAAGCGGGGTCTTCAATCTTCTTTCTTCAGGATCCATCTTCATCCCGCCGACGCGGAACATCCTTCTTCCCCGACAGACTACCAATGAATGAAGGCTCCTTTAAGGGACGTCATCCAAGATGGCGTCCCTTCAATTCCGATTGGCTGATAGGATTCTATCAGCCAATCGGAATTAAGGTAGGAAAAATCTGATTGGTTGATTGAATCAGCCAATCAGATTGAGATCGCATTCTATTGGCTGTTCCGATCAGATTGGAAGATGACATCGCCCGGATGGAAGACTTCTTCAGCGCCGCCTGGAGGATCACTTCATCGGATGGAAGACTTCTTCAGCGCCGCTTGGAGGATCACTTCTGCCGCTCCGGATCTCCTCTTCAGTTCCATCGGTGGCTCGGCTGAGTGAAGACGACTCAAGGTAGGATGATCAGGGGATTAGTGTTAGGTTATTTTAAGGGGGGTTTGGGTTAGATTAGGGGTATGTGGGTGGTGGGTTTTAATGTTGGGGGGGTTGTATTTTTCTTTTACAGGCAAAAGAGCAGTTTTCTTTGGGGCATGCCCCACAAAAGGCCCTTTTAAGGGCTGGTAAGGTAAAAGAGCTTTGAACTTTTTTAATGTAGAATAGGGTAGGGAATTTTTTTATTTTGGGGGGCTTTGTTATTTTATTAGGGGGCTTAGATTAGGTGTAATTAGCTTAAAATTGTTGTAATATTTTTTTAAATGTTTGTAACTTATTTTTTTTATTTTTTGTAACTTAGCTTTTTTTATTTTTTGTACTTTAGTTAGTTTATGTAATTGTATTTAATTGTAGTTATTTGTAGTTAATTAATTTAATTAATTTAATGATAGTGTAGTGTTAGGTTTAATTGTAACTTAGGTTAGGATTTATTTTACAGGTTATTTTGTATTTCTTTTAGCTAGGTAGTTATTAAATAGTTAATAACTATTTAATAACTATTCTAACTAGCTAAAATAAATACAAAGTTACCTGTAAAATAAATATAAATCCTAAAATAGCTACAATGTAATTATTAATTACATTGTAGCTATCTTAGGGTTTATTTTACAGGTAGGTATTTAGTTTTAAATAGGAATAATTTATTAAAGTATAGTGTAGTGTTAGGTGTAATTGTAACTTAGGTTAGTTTTTATTTTACAGGTAAATTTCTCATTATTTTAGCTAGGTATCTATTAAATAGTTAATAACTATTTAATAGCTATTGTACCTAGTTAAAATAAATTGAAAGTTACCTGTAAAATAAAAATAAATCCTAAGATAACTACAATATAATTATTATTTATATTGTAGCTATATTAGGGTTTATTTTAAAGGTAAGTATTTAGTTTTAAATAGGATTAATTTAGTTAATAATAGAAATATTATTTATATTTATTTAATTTAATTAATATTTAAGTTAGGGGGGGTGTTAGGGTTAGTGTTAGACTTAGGTTTAGGGGTTAATACATTTATTACAGTGGCGGCGGTGTATCGGGGGGCAGGATAGGGGTTAATAAATGTATTATAGGTGGCGACGGTGTAGGGGGGGCAGATTAGGGGTTAATAAATTTAATATAGGTTGTGGCGGGGTCTGGGAGCGGTGGTTTAGGGGTTAAACTATTTATTTAGTTGCGGCGAGGTGCGGGATCAGCAGGATAGGGGTTAATAACTTTATTCTAGGTGGCGGCGGTATGGGGGGGCAGGATAGGGGTTACTAGGTATAATGTAGGTGGCGGCGGTGTACGGGAGCGGCGGTTTAGGGGTTAATACATTTATAAGAGTTGCGGCGGGGTCTAGGAGCGGCGGTTTAGTGGTTAGTAACTTTATTGAGTTGCGGGGGGCTCCGGGGGCGCCGGTATAGGGGGTAGAACAGTGTAGTTAGTGTGGGTGCTTAGTGACAGGCTAGCAAGAAATCTGTCAAAAAGCCGAAGAGCAGCGAGATCGGATGAGTGATAACTCTCACAATCCGCTGCTCATCGCCCCGTACTTGGTGCGCGGCTTTTTGACAGATTTTTTGATAACTTAGGCGAAATTTTGCAGGTCGGCGGCGGCGATGGTAGGCGAGCTTAGGCGGGCGTATTCAACCGGCGAAGGCAGGAAAATTAGACACGTTGATAACTACCCCCCAAGGAATGAGACACCTGAAAATTGTGACTGAAAACTGATTGTTCCAAGATAGTGAAAAAGTAAGTAACAGTGAGTAAAAAGTGATTAAAGATTGTGATTAAGAATTGTGAGTTAAATTCTTATCACTTGTGAAAAAATAATAAATTAAATGGAATACGGGGATTATATCCCTAGAAGTGTAAGGAAAGTGATAGGAATTAATTCTTCAAAACAACTCTTTGTGTCCAGTTGTGAAGGTCTATACTGTATATGAAGACCTTGGGATCATGTTGGTAGGAATAATTTTACGGGATCTTGTTGTGTAGATTCCCTGAAATAACAATAACATATCATCAGAAGGGTTTGGCTGATATCTCTCATTTACAAATACTCAAGATCTTCATGCTTTTATAAAAACATGGAATAATTGTTTTGTTCATTCAGACCCTTGGGGTATACCGTGTCCATCAGGTATATCCACCTGGTTTCAGCCTTAAGTAGGGCTTTTTCGAGGTCACTGCCTCTTAAACCTAATGATATTTTTTAATTCCGTGACACTTCAGTTCTGAGGTTTTGGATTGATGGTGTCTGAGAAAGTGGGATGCTACAGATGTGATTTTCCTATCTTTTGACAGATCGGACGGAGCATTTTTGATATTACGCATGTGTTCCATAAGTCTTGTATGTAGCGTTCTTGTGGTCATTCCAATATAGATCCGGGGGCATTTGCACTGAAGGGCATAAATTACACCCATGGTGTTGCAGCTGATATATGTTTTTATTTTGTGGTGTTTCCCAAATCTGTCTGTTATGACCTTCTTTTTTATCATATTGCTGCAAGAAGAGCAATTCCCACATGTTCTACTGGTCTGGTTTTCCTGGATTTGTATACGTAATGGCTGGGACTGAGTATTTCTTTCAGATTTCTGCTTCTTCGATAACTTAACTGCACCCGGTCTCCGATTAGATCTTTAAGTTGGAGATCAGCTTGAAGTATATGCCAATTTTTTTGAATTATGTTCGTGATTTTTTGGGTGTCTTGATTGTAGGTCAGCACTAATCGGGTATTGAGATTACCTTTTTTTGATTTGGTCTTTAGAAGATCAGATCTTTGAGTTTTGAGTGCTCTTGTTTTGGCTTTACGGATGGATCTTTTGCTGTATCCTCTCTGAAGAAGACGATTCTCTAATTCTGTGGCTCTTGTCTTAAATGCCTTGTCATGGGAGCAGTTTCTCCTCAATCTTAGGAATTCTCCTATAGGTAAGGATTTGGCAGTGTTGGGAGCGTGAGCACTTGTGGCAAAAAGAACATTGTTGGTGGCTGTTTCTTTTCTGAACAGGTCTGTGCTTAATGAACCATCAATTTTCTTGTTGATTAATAGATCCAAGAATGAGATGTTAGTTTGGCTCTTATGGTCGGTCAATCTAATATTCAGATTGTTTTGGTTTAATTTTGAAAGATCTCAAGATCCTGTTCAGTGCCTTCCCATAGAAACAAAATGTTGTCTATGTACCTGATCCACAGTGGGATCTTAGAACAATGTTCGTCATTTGTGTCTGTGAATAACTTGGTTTGCTCCCACCACCCTAAAAATAAATTAGTGTAGGTGGGAGCACATGCCGTGCCCATCGCTGTTCCTTGTATTTGCAAGTAGAACTTGTTGTTGAAGAGAAAATAATTTTTAGTCAGTACAAATTTCAGTAGGTCAAGTATGAATTGGTTATGATCAGGGCTTTCTTCTGAGGACATATTCAGAAAATATTTTACAGCATTTAGTCCTAAATTAGGTTCGATGCTAGTGTATAAAGATTCCACGTCACACGTGACTAGCCAGGTGTTCTCTGAGATGTTAATATCTTGGATTATTTGTAGCACCTCCATGGTATCTTTAACATACGATGTTAATTGAGTTCAAAAAGGTCTTAGTCGTAAGTCCACGTACTGGCTGGCTTTTTCGGTCAAATTTTCATTACCGGACACGATAGGTCTGCCAGGTGGTTGTTTGCTATTTTTGTGGACTTTGGGAATTAGATAGAATGTCGCTATCTTTGGATGGGTAACCTGTAGGAACTTCTTTTCTTTATTATTTAGGAGCCCTTTCTTACTTGCTGTATCAATCAATTTGTTGTATTGGCTATGAAAATCTATGGATGGATTTCCCCATAGTTCTCTATAGCAGATCTTATTTTTTAATTGTGTATTGGCTTCCTTCAAATACATTTCTCTTGGCCATAATACAATATTACCGCCTTTGTCGGCGTTGCGAACAATAATGTCGCTCCAAGATTCCAAGTCTGCTAGGGCTTTCTTTTCTTCCTTAGATAAACTAACAGGTTAATCAAAAAACGGATGTTTTGTCTCAATTCTGTTAAAATACATATAATTACAATTTGGATGTTGCATTGGTAAAATAAGGCTTTATTTATTGTTAATCACAAGCTAGTCTTAAACTCATGTCCACCATATGAACTATTCCAACTGATACAATAGTTTACCATCAATACATGGTACTCTCCGTGCTGATAGATTAAATAATCAAGTTTATATGAACATTGCCGGACACGTTATAAATGCTTATAAATTCGAGTAAGCTTGTGAACCAATTTACTACATTTTAAATTACAAGCACAGTATGCCAAAATAAGGCTCTATTCAGTGTCAATCACGATATCTTCTATGCTGTTAGACTCTCAGATCCAATTGATGTTTACTCAAGAGTGTGTTAACATATTAAAGACACATTTTTAAGACATATTCAATGAATTAACAAATACCTTACATACAACCAAAAATTGTACACATTAAGTTAGATATCTCTATGCCATAATAAGGCTTGATCGCAAGACACCCATAGATCAACATATCCTAATAAGGCGAATAAGGCTGTATGTGGAAGTTCGTTCAAATCAGCTACCAAACCAGAAACTTTGATTCTGTGTATCCTGACAAATTCATTTGGACAGTAGTCATTGCAATCCAACATCCACGCTGCTTTGTGATAAGTGTCAAAGTATAACTGATAACATTTATTGGCTAAACCATCAGTAATCTCTGCCCATATTATCCACATTATTCTAGTGGACCCCTATTGAGGCTCCCTCAACATTTCCACTATTTGGTAGCTTAACCTAGAAGTAATTATTATCTTCCTCGAGTTCCTATGTGTTTTTAAAGTGCACACACACACACAGTGATTTTATATAACCGTTGTTGAAATAAAAGTTATGTTTTAATTTTTTCGATTAGAACCCTTTGGTCCAAACTATGAGTTTACAACCCATCTAATCCAGGGTCGGAAGTGCTATATAAGTGCACACTTTCCAGTCCTGATCCCTGTAGTGATCAAGACTCAATCCACAAGTTGTCCTTGTGCACAAGCACTCCAGTTCTTACGAGATATATATATATATATATACACCCAATAAATCTGATTGAGCACCCCTGTATAAATAATACTGTAGTGCTAGTGCCATCTTCTTTTCTAACGTACATAACTACATATGTACACACATATAAACATATATATAAGTGCATTGAATCCCTTTGCAGTTAAGTACATGAAAACTTGTAAAAACATATTTATGCAATATCCATATTTAATAAAGTGTTATACTGGGTATTTACTGTAAATATTTCACATTCCAATGTTCTTCACATAGGGGAATATATTTTATGTATTTATAAATAGATATTCCTATATATATCTGTATATATCTATACCTATATGTAGAAATATGTATTAATGAATAAATAAAACATAATCTGCTATGTGAAGAACATTGAAATTGTAAATATTAATATTTTCATGCCGGGTTAGTGCACTTGAGAATATGCGATCAGTTTTACACGTAAGTAGGGTCTTAGGTTTTCTCCACTTTATTTTTGCTCTATTGACTTCTGTGGGGGAATACGTTAACATGATTGCAATATTGTTGGGTTTTTTCTGTTTGTTTTTTATTTTTTTATTTATTTATTTAGAAAAACAGAGTAACAAACATAAAACAAACCAAAACAAAAATTGCCATACAGGGAATGACATATAAAAATATCACAGTTCAAAAGGATGTACAATATTTACATCAAAAGAAGTATTATGACATTCAGGTCAAGACAAATATCTTATGCGATAGGTAAATAAATACAGTATGCTGTAACTAACACAACACTACAGTAAATAGGGCTTAGCATGTATTGATAAGAACGTGTCCCTCGATAAGTATGAACTTACTGCCTAATACATAAATGCTAAATAGTGTGACAAAAAAATATTACTTCCTTGAGTGGCAGTACTCTTCCCATATAAAGTTAATACTTAGGAAATCATCTAGTCTTTTTGTAAAAGTATAATGATATTTTTCCATTCTTAATGTCTGAGTGACCAACGATTTCCAATCTGACAAGGAAGGTATTTTTAACGATTTCCAATACCTTGGAATAAGTCTCCTGGCACAATTAAGCATTATGATCATTAATCTAAACCTCATGATTGCGATATTGTAACTGGCTTTATGTGCACATTGGGTTAGCGTGCGAGTGAAAACTGTTTACTTGTAATATGAGCGCTACCCAACGCGTGCAAAAACCATACTTCTAGCGGAGTTAGTGCGTGAGCGGGAATGATAAATAATGCTCCACTTGTAATCTGGCCGTGTATATTTATTTATATATATAACATTGAAGAACAAAGCTACTAAACTATTTCTTAGTGCACCTGTTGGTTAGCGCTTGAACAAAAGTCAGCAAAGAGTTTTGTAGTGCGCCCCTTAGAAGTGTATGAGGTGAAACTTTTGCTGAAGTGCTACCTTTTTTACTTTCAATTTGTAATATGAGCGAATGAATAGGAGCCATGTTTGCTCCCAACAGTGCTAATATTTTTGCCCTCCACTTGTAATCTGGGCCATATGGGACTGCTTAAAACAATAATAAAGGAACAGTAAAGTCAAAATTAAACTTTCATGATTCAGATAGAGCATGCAATTTTAAGCAACTTTCTAATTTACTCCCATTATCAATTTTTCTTCGTTCTCTTGGTATCTTTTTTTAAAAAAGCATTTTTGGTTCAGGACCTGGGTAGCACTTGCTGATTGGTGGCTACATTTAGACATTCTTGCTTTTTCAAATAAAGATACCAAGAGAATGAAGAAAAATTGATAATAGGAGTAAATTAGAAAGTTGCTTAAAATTGCATGCTCTATCTGAATCATGAAAGTTTAATTTTGACTAGACTATCCTTTTAACTATCAAATACACAGATTTTACAGTAACCCTTTTTAATTCATCATATTTTTTTTCTAATTGGTAAAATTAAACATACTAGGATTAAAACATTTCTTCACTGATAATTATGAAATGTTTTGTGTTTTAATTAGGAGATTAACTTCCTTATACTATTTAGTAAGTCTATTCTAATTTCTCACCATAGTAACAGTACAATAAAGATTAAGTAACACGATTAAACCACTTAAGAGGTGCTAAGGTCCTACAGGAGGAAGTAAATCTAAGAATTTGCTCAGCGAGGTTTTGAGGTTTTTAGTCTGAGGAAGTGAGGCCTGTAAGTAGTTTGTGGGAACCAAATAGAAAATGGGAACTTACCCAAGGGACATCCAAGTCAAGAGCCAGTATTGAAGGAAACTAAAAATAAATTGAGGGTTTGGCGATATATCTATTTAATTATTAAAAATCAGGGTTACACTTGTTCACAAACACTAGTACTAAATTACTGATTACGGTCACATAGACATAGGTAATAAAACATGGGTTTTTAGGGGTTTTGCAAAACTGAGCTACATGAACCATTTCAGGTTAAGATAAATATTTTAAGCTATAGATACTCAGCTCATTTGTCCCAATACCAATTAAACACCTATTCATTTTTTTAAAACAATCCCTAAGGGGCCTCATAAAGCTGACAAGGCAATTTTTTAGAATCTCATAGACCAGAGAGCCAGGGCCGCCACTAGAAATTTTGGGGGCCATTGATACTTAACCATTGATCAGCCCCCCCCCTCTTTGATATGTGCAATTTTTGACCAAGTGACTAAAACGTATATGCACTTTTTTCTTAAGTGTAGTCAAACTTGGAAACGTTGTAAAGGTAGTAACACACAAACACGGAAACAAACAGACACACATAAGGATTCACATATAGACACTCTAGAAAACACGCAAAGAAACACACAAACAATCTCAGATACAGACACCCACACAGACACTAGCACTTGTTTACAGTAACCTGACAAGTAATGAGGTTGACTACAGGTTTGTCAAAAAAGGAGATTTACAAGACAAAATATGGAGTTCTGATTATCTTTTTGTCAAGGAAGATGCCAACTATATGATGACAACAGCATGCGGTGGCTGAAAGGAAGGGCACTTAACTGCCTAAACAATAATTTAAAGCTTAAGTGGTGGATTGGTGACTTCTCATTAGATCTCATTAGTCTCAAAGTCTGTAGAAAGATGTGAATAATCAGTAGTAAGGTCAAAATGTCCTAAAATGGAACAGACAATGGACACACATACACCCAAGAAAACACCCACAGAGCTAGCCTCAGAAAACACACAAAGACACACACTCACAGACACCCACAGAAAATGCACAAAGACAGACACACAAACTCTCACAGAAACACTCACATGAGGTAAAATGTCTGCACATTGCCTTTCCCTAAATCAACAGTGTGTGACATGTATGATAAAAAAAGTAGCAGAAATTAAGAGATCACTTTTTAAAGAATCATATTTTTAAATGTACAAACAAAAATACTGTGAATTCAAAATTGTACATTATTGATCTGTCAGAATGGGTAGATGAAGAAAAGTACTTTTAAAAGGTTGACATATGTTTGGGGTTTTCCCTCCCATTTTCCCCAACCAAGAGCACCACTTCAAATCTGGTGTACAAATGCTCCCATCTGTCAGCTGTACTTATGGATTTTGAAAATGCTGTATTCTATATGGTCTTGGTGGAATCATAAACTGTGGTATTCAGTCTCATACAATTAGATCTGGTTAAATGCAGGATTTAGGCTGTTTTGTATGTATTTCAAAATTAAGTCAGCTGTAGTGTAAACTGAACAGTGTTAAGTTAACATGTCTCATTTCAAACACAGAGCAATCTTAGCCTGAGAGTATAACATTTAACGCAGATGTACAAATTTTAGATAAAATGCCTCCTGGCATCTGGAAAGTCCTTGCATAAAGGGGCAGTAAACTGGAATGTAATATATCAAATCAATCTGCCAAAAGGGCGCCCACCATTTATGTATAGAGGAGGACATTTTTTTGCATGGTTTAAAATTAAATATAGAATTTCTACAGCATTGTCAAAAAAATCATAAATACAATGCAGCATATTGCTCAAAAAAATGTTTTTATGGTCCCCTGGCCCCACCATACAACTAACACACTGAAGTTACAATCCGAAATTGCACAAATAAATAAAAAACATTTAGTAAGTAAGTCCTACCTACTCTGCAAATGAAAGTGATCTGCTGTCTGACTCAGGCACACACTGTACAAACTGAAGTGCCAAGTCTATCTCACACTGTACATAGTGGTTTGCTAATGCTTTACTCCTTGTAAATACATTACCCACGCTCAATAGCACTCTGCTGTAGCGCCCTCTAGTGGCTGTCAAAATGTAAAAAATATATATATTTTTTTAAATAATAGTTTTGCTTGCCTTATGGGGCCCCCCTGGCCCTTTGGGCCCCTGACAGGAGTCACCCTATTCACCCTCTGATGGCGGCCCTGCAGAGAGCTTTAGCAAATCAGTTCAACCTAAAGTCCCCACAAAGGGCTCCATTATAATCAGAGTAGCAGCTCAGTGCAGGGCCGTTTCTAGAGAATCTGGCTCCCAGGGCAAAATTCCAAAATGCGCCCCCCTCACAGATTCTAAAGTCCCCCTCCTAGACCTTGCATGTCACTCTGTCATTTAGAGGTCAGCTCCAAAGCAGCAGTGCACTACTGGGACCTAGCTAAACACATCTGAGCAAATGACAAGAGACAAATGTGTGTTGCGGCCAACCACCAGTTAGCTCCTAGTAGTGCATTGCTGCTGCTAAGGATATGTACATATGCTTTTCAACAATGGATACCAAGAGAACAAGAATAATAGAATTGTCTTACATTTTTTTTGGTGTATCCTGAATTATGAAAGTTTAATTTTGACTTTCCTATCCCTTTAAATATGTCCTTTTTCTACTACAATGTTTTTTTCCAAATATATTGATATTATCTAAAAATATCTTTATATCTTTTACTAATCGCCATTATATTTATACTTTTCTTATAGCTATGCATATTTATTTGTTTAATGCATATCAATCCCTTTAAATTCTTATCCAAAATGTATCTACAAAACTTCCAATAGACTTTAAAGTTGAACTTTGCAAAAAAGTCATCAGGTAAGATTTTCTAAAGGATTGCAATATGTCACTGGTTATATTTGTAACATATTTAGGGGTCTATTACAATTGTTTAGAAATCTTTTTTACAAAATTCACTATTAAAGTCTATGACATTTTTGCACAAAAATAATTTGATAGAGAACTGTAATAGCTGTTTATTTTTCAAATATACTATACACACAGGCAGTAATAGACAGAGACATGCACACACAGGCAGTAATAGACAGAGACATGCACACACAGACAGTAATAGACAGAGACATGCACACACAGACAGTAATAGACAGAGACATGCACTCACAGGCAGTAATAGACAGAGACATGCACACACAGGCAGTAATAGATAGAGACATGCACACACAGTCAGTAACAGACAGCGACATACGCTCACAGACAGTAATAGACAGAGACATTGTCAGGTTATCCACATCACATGTGTATACCTTTAAGGAATTCCCTATAAGTTCCCAGCAATCCCTTCACCACTTGCCAATTAATCTGTGTAAGTGAATGGTGTGTAGCCTTGCTGCACGCCAGAAGCTGTTCTGATAATTCGGCTCTGATATTTCTACTAAGCGAAGCAGTTTCTACATCCTACTACCAAGAATTGCTCTAATACCTCTTGACTCGAGGATTACAAATAACCAACTGATTGCTGCAGCTCTCTGTGAGGTCTCACCCTCTGGCTGCGATATTATACAGAAGTTGTCACTCTCCTCCCTGACTTCGCTAACCAAATAAGCAGTTACTCTTAATCCTGGGTGATTACCTTTCACTTTGCTCAATGCTACCTCCGCTCTCAATTGTCGCTACGAAGATGGTACACAAACCGCAACCGTATCGCTTCACCACGCTGTCTACACTGGGCTGACACGCCCCACACCTCCGTCAACATCATAACAGGTATCTTTGGCGAGCACGCCACCTGGACAGTCAAAGACTCTCACACCCCTCTCACTACGTAATTAATCTGTGTAGTGGAATCCGCACAGCGTTACGCCCACTGGTTACTCACACTCATTCCATCCAATCGGGACTCGTGTGTAATGACACACCTCCAGAGACTGCTTTACGAGATTCCTCTGTGACAACCGCTTGATTGCAGCTATC
This sequence comes from Bombina bombina, assembly GCF_027579735.1. NCBI lineage: Eukaryota > Metazoa > Chordata > Amphibia > Anura > Bombinatoridae > Bombina > Bombina bombina. The sequence goes on from NC_069504.1 coordinate 874,838,887, forward strand.
CAGCTTATAGCATTACGTTCTAGCTTTACACATCAAACGAACTTTAACACCAAGCTGTGGTTAAGATGATAAAAGCCACTGTGAACTGTACCCTTTCTTATTAAGAGCTAAGCATCTTGTCATTATCAATTCTTACAGGGAGTACAAATTCTCCACTCTCCTGTAACCAAATAACAGGGAAAAGCAGCCACAATCTTATACATTTGGGAATACCAATTGCTTTCCTGAGAATCTGCAGTTGAGATCCAAAACCATACACTAATCATGTGAATCATAACATAACAGACATGCACTCACAGATAGTAATAGGCAGAGACATGCACTCACGGACAGTAATAGACAGAGACATCCACTCAAGGACAGTAATAGACAGAGACATGCACTCACAGGCAGTAATAGAAAGACATGCACACACAGGCAGGCATAGATAGGCATACACACACAGGCAGTGATAGATAGGCATACACACACTCAGGCAGTAATAGACAGAGACATGCACACACTGGCAGTAATAGACAGAAACATGCACACACAGGCAGGAATAGATAGGCATACACACACACACACACACACAGGCAGTAATAGGCAGACACACACACACAGGCAGGGATAGATAGGCATACACACACTCGGGCAGTAATAGCAGACACACACACACAGGCAGGGATAGATAGGCACACACATACACTCAGGCAGTAATAGCAGACACACAGGCAGTAATAGACTGAGATATGCACACACTGGCAGTAATAGACAGAAACATGCACACACAGGCAGGGATAGATAGGCATACACACACACAGGCAGTAATAGACAGAGACATGCACACACTGGCAGTAATAGACAGAAACATGCACACACAGGCAGGGATAGATAGGCATACACACACACACACACACACACACACACACACACAGGCAGTAATAGGCAGACACACACACACAGGCAGGGATAGATAGGCATACACACACTCGGGCAGTAATAGCAGACACACACACACACACAGGCAGGGATAGATAGGCACACACATACACTCAGGCAGTAATAGCAGACACACACAGGCAAGGATAGATAGGCACACACACTCAGGCAGTAATAGCAGACACAGGCACTCACATGTGAGTTTGTGAAAACTTGCCATTGTCATTATTCAGTAAATGAAACATACATACACCCATCACTATTAAGCATTTGAAAACAATAAGTAAATCAATTTTTAAAAAAAAGCATAATGTCAAAAATATATTTTTTTTTATTCAACAGTCCTTAACAGAAAACCTGTTCCTTAGTATGTGGAAACCCATTTTTTATACAGCACCTTTTTTAATTAGCTCAGTAAATCGAAAAAATAAGTACATGTCATTATGTAAAGACCATGAATAATTTGTCATATGCATAAAACATCACCTCTTTAGTGACACAGATCAGTGAGATAGGAGAATGCTTTCCTCAGGGTGATTCATTCCACCTCCCTATTATCTTCCTGTCCAGCTGCTTGAGGGGAGGGTGCCTAAATGCTTATTAATCACTGCAGATTGAAATGCATAGAATAGGTGCAGACCCAATATTATCTAACATGCTAACAATGCAGAGAACTGATTGCAGAAAAATCCAAGTAAAAAAATGTTTTTGTTTATTAAACTTAGTTTGATGATGATGCAGTCTGTTTTGTGATTATTTAATTAGGTGCTGATAGCAAATGTTTTTGTTCATTAGTTTGATGATGATACAATCTATATTATTAGGTTTATAATGCTGTTTAGCATTTAAAGTCTTCATTTCAAAGCTTTAAAAATAATGTATTAGGTGTTACTTATGACAATTTTGAGAGGGGCCTGGAACCTAACCCCCTCACTTCCCATTGACTTACATTATAAACTGGGTTTCAATTTACAATGGTTTCGATTTACAAACATTCCTCCTGGAACCTAACCCCGGCGTAAACTGAGGGCTACCTTTATATATATATACATACATATATATATATATATATGTGTGTATGTATATACATATATATATATATATATGTGTATATATACACACATATATAATGTATGTATATATATATATATATATATAAAATAAAGTGGAAGAAAAGTTGCTAGCAGCAGTCTTAAAAGCAAACAGTCTTTATTAGAACATCAATAGTAAAAACACTCCAGGAAAAGCCACAAATGCATACACAACATTTAGTCCGCTAACATGTTTCGGCCAGGGGCCGTAATCATAGCTACTGGACTATGCACCTGCGTACCTTAAAAAGCACCAGGATCGCCCTGATTGGGTAAAAACAAAATTACACATTGTGATGCTGTTTTAACTCTTTGAGTACTTTAACAGAGAAATACTATATTTCAATTAGAATTTTCTATTACAAAGAACCTGTCACCATTCCATATCTAGTAAAAATATATACAAACATACATAACAGTAAAATAATCTAATGAAAGCTAGTTAGAAAGTCTTGAATGTTAGATTGAAATATGCAAAAAATCGCATATGTGCACACTATGTTGAATAACTACCTACCGGCCAAATTGTATAACCATTAGAATACAATACAATATGAAACAATACATATATAGAATTACTGAAATAGTTTACATAACATTAGAGTGGGCTGTAAATAACAGTTGTATTGTATAAATTTAAATGGTGGCCAAAAGCGTTATAAAATCATCAGAGATTTAATATGTAATAAATGAATATATAAATATTTCCTATTCTGCCTCCTGATCATAATCTGTCAAATACTAGATAGGGAACATAGTAATATACTAAACTAGAAAGAGAGGTGGCCTAATATTTACAGAACTTACTATAGTAGTTTTGTGGTGTATTGTGTGTTACATAGGCACTGCATAAATTCTTATGGCATATATATTAATAAAGTAATGAAAATGGAATTCAAATGACACAAAACATCCAATGCATTGGCATCTCTAATGTTTTACTCCTTGTGGAAATTGCGGGGATGTAGCTAATAAATGCCTAGCCCACAAAGGAAAATGAAGACTAGGGAAAGCTCTATATTGTGTAAAAAGGAATAACTAAAGGCACAAAATCACAAAATTGCAGAATTGCAAAATTACTGGATTGTAGGGGATTGAGTCAGGCGCCGCAGAAGAGGGAATGGAGACCTATGGCTCAAAGAATCATTGCCAATAATTAATTAGATCATACTCAGAATTCAGGCCAGTAGGTACACGTGTCTGGAGTCTGAAGATCCAAAACATTTCCCTCTTCTGCAGCAACCTATCCCTATCTCCTCCCCTAGGGGGACAGGTAACTCTTTCAATAGCCTGCCATTTCAGTGTATTAACACTGCTACGATGATGTTTAGCAAAATGCTGCACCAAAGGTGTAGATGCCGTTCCTGCCTGTATAGTCGACAAATGATTTTGTATGCGGACCTTCACCTCTGTTGTGGTGAGCCCCACATACTGTAAGTGACAGTGGGTACAACTGAGGACATAAACCACATATGTGGAGGTGCACTTTAGACATGTTTGTATGGGGAACCTTTCACCTGTCACCTCAGACTTGATGTTGTCTGCAGGGAGAACAAATTCACATACCCTACATTTATTGTGACATTTGAAGATTCCCCTATGTGTAAGCCAGGAGCTCTGTCGTGTATCGGTTTTGGGCAAGACTGATGGTGACAACACATTACCTAGAGTACTTGTTTTTCTATAGGAACACCGCAGTCCTTGGGAGACACAATTCTCTAATTTGTCATCCGCAGCAAGAAAAGAAAAATGTTTTTTCACTATTCTGCAAATGTCCTGGTATTCCTGACTGTATTCTGTAACAAAGGTTACTCCTTTGTGTTGTCCCTCAGATGTATTATGAACATTCCTAGTTGTGTCCAAAGTTTGCATCCTATCAAGCGCATCAACCTGATTTCTTGCTTTTTTGATGACATGGGAGCTATACCCCCTACGCTTCAGTCTGTTTGTCAAATCCTTTGATTGTTCTGCATATTTATAGGGTAGTGTGCAGTTGCGTTTAACCCTAGTAAATTGTCCCTTGGCTACCGCATAAGGTACATGCCTTGGGTGGCAACTACTCGCATGGAGGAGAGTGTTCCCTGCTATGGGTTTCCTAAAAATCTCAGTAAGCACTTTTCCATCATCTGTACCTTTGATAGTGATGTCTAAAAAATTTATTTTGCTTTCACTTAGTTCGTGGGTGAACTTAATTCCAATGTTATTGGAGTTCAGATACGCCACGAAAGATGTAAACTGCTCCCTTTCCATACAAGTAATAGATCGTCTATGAAACGAACATAAAAACAAATCAAATGTCTGTAGGGATTTCCATCTCCAAAGACGTGGGACAGCTCCCACCAACCCATAAAAAGGTTGGCATAGGAGGGGGCAAACTTGGCCCCCATAGCTGTCCCACGTCTCTGGAGATAGAATCTGTCCTCAAATGAAAAATAGTTGTGAGTGAGCAAAAACTTTAGTACTCTAGGTATAAAGCACCGAAAATCCATAGAAAAGTCAGAATAGCGCTCCAGAAAAAAACCAACTGCTGTTAGACCCTCCTCATGAGGAATCGAGGAGTACAATGCTACTACATCAATAGTTGCCCATTTATAACAAGCACTGTTCCACTTTAATTTGTCTAGAATCGTTATTACATCTTTTGTGTCCCGGATGTAACTATGTAGATTCTGTACAAGTGGTTGTAGAATACTATCAACCCATTGTGACACATGTTCCAACAGAGAGTTTATGCCACTAACTATTGGATGACCCCTGACTTCTGTCAGGGATTTGTGGACTTTGGGCAAATGATGGAAAATGGGCACAACTGGGTGATCAACTACTAAGAACTCAAAGGTTTTTTGGTCGTAGTGCCCATCCTCCAACCCATCGTCCAGAATGTCCAATAGTTCCTTCTTTGGACACAACTAGGAATGTTCATAATACATCTGAGGGACAACACAAAGGAGTAACCTTTGTTACAGAATACAGTCAGGAATACCAGGACATTTGCAGAAAAGTGAAAAAACATTTTTCTTTTCTTGCTGCGGATGACAAATTAGAGAATTGTGTCTCCCAAGGACTGCGGTGTTCCTATAGAAAAACAAGTACTCTAGGTAATGTGTTGTCACCATCAGTCTTGCCCAAAACCGATACACGACAGAGCTCCTGGCTTACACATAGGGGAATCTTCAAATGTCACAATAAATGTAGGGTATGTGAATTTGTTCTCCCTGCAGACAACATCAAGTCTGAGGTGACAGGTGAAAGGTTCCCCATACAAACATGTCTAAAGTGCACCTCCACATATGTGGTTTATGTCCTCAGTTGTACCCACTGTCACTTACAGTATGTGGGGCTCACCACAACAGAGGTGAAGGTCCGCATACGAAATCATTTGTCGACTATACAGGCAGGAACGGCATCTACACCTTTGGTGCAGCATTTTGCTAAACATCATCGTAGCAGTGTTAATACACTGAAATGGCAGGCTATTGAAAGAGTTACCTGTCCCCCTAGGGGAGGAGATAGGGATAGGTTGCTGCAGAAGAGGGAAATGTTTTGGATCTTCAGACTCCAGACACGTGTACCTACTGGCCTGAATTCTGAGTATGATCTAATTAATTATTGGCAATGATTCTTTGAGCCATAGGTCTCCATTCCCTCTTCTGCGGCGCCTGACTCAATCCCCTACAATCCAGTAATTTTGCAATTCTGCAATTTTGTGATTTTGTGCCTTTAGTTATTCCTTTTTACACAATATAGAGCTTTCCCTAGTCTTCATTTTCCTTTGTGGGCTAGGCATTTATTAGCTACATCACCGCAATTTCCACAAGGAGTAAAACATTAGAGATGCCAATGCATTGGATGTTTTGTGTCATTTGAATTCCATTTTCATTACTTTATTAATATATATGCCATAAGAATTTATGCAGTGCCTATGTAACACACAATACACCACAAAACTACTATAGTAAGTTCTGTAAATATTAGGCTACCTCTCTTTCTAGCTTAGTATATTTCTATGTTCCCTATCTAGTATTTGACAGATTATGATCAGGAGGCAGAATAGGAAATATTTATATATTCATTTATTACATATTAAATCTCTGATGATTTTATAACGCTTTTGGCCACCATTTAAATTTATACAATACAACTGTTATTTACAGCCCACTCTAATGTTATGTAAACTATTTCAGTAATTCTATATATGTATTGTTTCATATTGTATTGTATTCTAATGGTTATACAATTTGGCCGGTAGGTAGTTATTCAACATAATGTGCACATATGCGATTTTTTGCATATTTCAATCTAACATTCAAGACCTTCTAACTAGCTTTCATTAGATTATTTTACTGTTATGTATGTTTGTATATATTTTTACTAGATATGGAATGGTGACAGGTTCTTTGTAATAGAAAATTCTAATTGAAATATAGTATTTCTCTGTTAAAGTACTCAAAGAGTTAAAACAGCATCACAATGTGTAATTTTGTTTTTACCCAATCAGGGCGATCCTGGTGCTTTTTAAGGTACGCAGGTGCATAGTCCAGTAGCTATGATTACGGCCCCTGGCCGAAACATGTTAGCGGACTAAATGTTGTGTATGCATTTGTGGCTTTTCCTGGAGTGTTTTTACTATTGATGTTCTAATAAAGACTGTTTGCTTTTAAGACTGCTGCTAGCAACTTTTCTTCTACTTTATTTCAAATATTCCGGGCAGCAGCAGCAGGTCTGGGACTCACAGCTCCAAAGCCGGTTTATGGGAACTCTGTTTTCAATATTGATAAGGATCAGCGTATGGATTCAACACGCTGAAGCACGTACGTCACGCCCCCTCCTGCACAGTAGGACGCCTTTTCGAAGTTACGCTGAGGAGACCATTGAGTGCACACATGTGAATTCCGGAGGTCTTTGATCTAAATAGAGACTGAGCTATTTGGGGTCAGCGGTCCAGAGGAGCGGTGAGTAAAGGCGTTTACGCCGTCTGGGATCACTGGTCCTGGTCTTCTCTCTTTATGTTTGAGATTTGAAGGTACCGCACACTCTGTTTGTAACCGCTTGTTGTACTCCTAAGCCTCCGGTTTTCTGAAGCACACTCAGTCTCTGGTACATTCACTGATAACCATCACAGGCGTGTACAGGGGGTTTGCCGAGTTGTTTCAAGTGGCTCAAAGCTCTTTATACATATTTCCTACAGCTTATTGCTTTGACACGGAGCACGCACATTTACCGGACTTTTGTTTATGTCTACAAGACAACTAACCTTTAATAGGACAGTAACAGTGACTTTTACTTTTGGTTTATATATATATATATATATATATATATATATATATATATATATATATATATACATACACACACATATATACTGCATGTATATATATATAAATATATATATATACACAATACTCAATATAGGCAAAGGCACCGTTTTAGCAATCAAGTAGTCAATTTATTAACATGACATTTCGGGGTGGTGCCCCTTCATCAGACAGACATACAACAAAGAAACCGTGACTTACCCCTTATGTACCCGCCATCAATTAAGTCCCATCGAGAATGACCGTTCACCGGCGTCCTCCCTGCACAACTGTGCATGTGCGGGACTGACTACGGTAAGCCTCCATGGCTAAAAAATAAAAATAAAACTTGAAAAATGGCTGAATAATAAAGGTTGCGTAACCAAGCAACCAGACACATTGATGTCCACAATTTTAAACAGAAAACTGCCCAGATAGTGGCTGACAACCCTAATCAAAACATCAAAAACCAGCATAAAATATAGACAGCAAAATTGTAAAAAAATACTGAACACATCTAGAAAAAATCTATACAAAATCTAAATATATCAAGCATTTTCAAAAAAGCCCAAAAAAATATAAAAATATGTAAATGTAAATCTATACACAGAATTACCATCAAGTCAGTTACAACTATTGTAAAGAAGAGCAAGGTAAATAGGCACCAAGCCTTATATGAACAAATGAATGAATACATGCATGAATGGCAAAGACCCTTTTAAAGGAATATTACCCAAATACATAATTACAAAAAAACATAAATCAAAATCAAAATTGAGACCTTTAAGCACCAAGGTGTCCAAAGTATGGATCCACCACGTCTCATGTTGTAAGAGGATTTTTGCTCTGTGCCCCCCACGGCTGAGGGGCGAAACATGATTGATTATAATGTATCATAAATCGGCCACAATATGTTTGGCAACCAAAAAATGTTTAGCCACATACACCAGTGTCTATAGCATGTCGTATGGCAGCCCTGTGATTAGCTAACCGCGTCCGCAAGTCATTGTTGATCTTGCCAATGTAATATTTGCCACAATTGCAATGTAACATGTACACTACATATTTTGTAGTGCAAGTTACCCGATGCTTGATGGCATATCTCCTGTTGTGCCACGTATGGACAAAGTGGGTACTTTGCACCAGACCATTACATGTTGTGCACCCACTGTACTTAAAACAACCTGGTTTGGGTGCCCCAAGCCACGTAGATGTGGTATAGCTTGGTCTGTGGTCCATCTCATCAGTATGGGGGATATTTATCAAGCTGTCAACTATGTTGCATTCGCTGGCCTCAATACGCTCGCCTAACTTTGCTAAACATCGAGGCCGCGGATCTCAATATAATCTCCATATTTATAAAAAAAAGCTGTCAAAAACACACGTACCAAGTACAGGGCGATGAGCATCGGACTGTTGTTAACTAACAGTCATCGATGATGCTGCTATTCGTGTTTTTCCCAACTTAATTTATACCATTTCACTAAACGCCGCCACTATGCTAAAATGTTTAACCCCTATCCCGCCACCGACACAACCTAAATAAATTTATAAACCCCTATCCCGCCGCTCTCCAACATCGCCGCAACATAAATAAACGTATTAACCCCTAAACCTATGTCCTCCCACATCACCACCACTAACTAAACCTATTAACCCCTAAACCGTCAGCCCCCCACATCGCAAAAAAACTCAATTAAGCTAGTAACCCCTAAACCTAACAACCCCCTAACTTTAAATTAAAATTACAAGATCCCTATCTTAATATAAATTAAAACTTACCTGTAGAATTAAAATAAACTATTAATTAACCTACCCTAACTATTATACTACAATTAAATTAAACTACCAATTAAATAAACTAAATTACATATTAAAAAAAACTAACCCTACTAAAATTATTTAAATATACTATTAAACATTATTAAAAGTACTACTTTACAAAAACAAACACTAAGTTACAAAAAATTTCAGGGCAATGGGTAGCTTAGGTTATTTTAAATGTTTTTTTTATTTGGTGGGGTTGGTTGGGTGGTGGGTTTTACTGTTGGGGGGGTGTTTGTATTTTTTTTACAGGGAAAAGAGCTGATATCTTTGGGGCAATTCCCCACAAAAGGCCCTTTAAAGGGCCATTGGTAGTCTATTGTAGGCTAGGTTTTTTTATTTTGGGGGGATTTTTTTTATTTTGATAGGGTGTTAGAATAGGTGTAATTTTTTTTATTTTTGATAATTTGGTGTTTACGCACAGATCTCACCCCTTCACCATGTGGGATCACTGTATACAAGCTATTGACATCTAGTGTTACTAGTATCTCAGATGCTGTTACGGTAAAATCTTCTTGTTGCAGTAATTTAATGATCTCAATGGAGTCTAGAGTAAAAGATGTTATATTCCTCACCAAGGTTTGTAATATGGCATCAAGGTATGTGGCTATTGGTTGAAGAATTGAACCCCTTGTGGAGACAATTGGTCTACCAGGTGGATGACAGGGGTCCTTGTGCACCTTCGGGAGAGTATAGATAATAGGTATGATTGGAAAGTCAACCCTCAGATATGACCCTAATGACTTGTTGATCCAATTTTGTTATTCAATATCAGAGATGTACTTGTCAATTTCTCCTTTGAATCTTAAAAACAAAAGGTACATATAGTATGGATTGATACTTTCCTTCAATGATTGAACCGCTGCCTTCCCACAGTCTCTCCTGAAGCCTGTTTAGAAAATATAGGGTGCAAAAAGGAAGCGCTGGTTCACTATGGGTCCTCTTTGTATACTTGCGCTCCACTGTCTTTGAACTTTCCATCAGGAGAAGGATACTCCTAGTCAGTTAGAAGATTGTGCTGAGATATTTTTATAGGATACCGTATAATGGTGTGTAAATACTCACAGCTTAAATCTGGATAAACGGCTCCTAGGTGTGCAAAGAATGGACTTTACCAGCTTTCTCGTATAAAAGCAATATTTATTATGCCCAACAAGTTTCAACGGACTTAGGCTGGGTTCGTTGAAATGCGTTGGGGATAATAAATATTGCTTTTATACGAGAAAACTGGTGAAGTCCATTATTTGCACACCTAGGAGTCATTTATCCAGATTTAAGCTGTGAGTATTTACACACCATTATACGGTCTTCTATCTGACTAGGAGTATTCTTCTCCTGATGGAAAGTTCAAAGACAGTGGAGCGCAAGTGAAGTACACAGAGAGGACCCATAGTGAACCAGCACCTCCTTTTGCACCCAATAACTCCTTTTAATCTTGCTGATGAATCTCCAGATAGGAGGCAAAAGGTTTCCTTATCGTTGAGTTGTTTTTTAATCTCTGCTCTGTAGTTGTAATAATCCATTATTACCAGGGCACCACCCTTATCGGCTTCTCTGAATACCAAGTCTGCATCTTTTTTGAGACTGTTAAGTGCTCTCCATTCTTTACCAGATAGATTTTTGTGTATACCATCCATGTCCTTCACAATTGAGGCCTTTGCCTGTTGTTTAATCAGGCATGTGTATGTGCAAATGCTTGGATTTTGGTTTTTAGGAGTGAATGTGCTCTGTCTTTTAAATGGTTCCACAACCCCTTGTTGTTTCTGAAAATGTTCCTTCAGTTTCAGAGACCTCTGGAATTTGAAGATATCCAGTTCCAGATCAAACTAATCTGTAATGGTAGTCGGCACAAAGGAGAAACCATTTTGTAAAACAGATCTCTCAGCAATAGTTAGCGTATGTTTGCTGAGATTAATAATATTATCTTCCATCTGTTCTACCTTCTACATGGACGTGCCCCTCCTGCTTCTTGCGCCCGTGGTGCCCTCGGTGTATTCTTCGCCAATGTAGTTTTTTGAGAGTGTTGTCATTCCTTGATTAGTAGCTACCGAGTCCAAATTGGTTTGTGGGTTCTCACCCTCTGAACTGTTGCCAGAACTATCCATAGTTTGAAGTCATTTGGGTTTAGTGAAGCGCTGTTTTCTGGGTCTTAATGCCCTCCGTTCCTCCGGACCCAATGTCCACTTGTAAAGTCTTTTTTCTCTATAATCAGAGATAACTACCTCCCATTTGCATTCTTTGAACGCAACTAATTATTTATCATACTCAGCAAGTTGTAGCTTGAGTTTGTTAAGTCAGTCCTCATCTTTATTGCTTTCTAACACATGAAGGTGGGTTTGTTCAAATTGGATTACTTCAAGTTCAGATTGTCTCAGCAGTGTTTTAGTCTCCTCTATAACAAGTAGCATGAGATCTAATGAACATGTGTTCAGTATTCCACACCACTTGTTGCAAAAGCTGAGGTTGTTTCTGCCTATGGTGGGAATATTTTGAATTCTGAAACCCCTGGGAATAGACCTCTTATGATGGTACTATTAGAGGTACCCGCCATGCATTTTAAGATCAACACATCTTTTCTTAAGTTTTAAAATATGCGTATATAGATGGGAGGGTTGTTTATGTTTATCCTTAATTGTAACAGTATCAAATCTAATGCGTGTGGCATCCTCCTCTGAAAATTGGAAAACGTGATCCCTGAAGATCATCATCATCGGTCAGTAATGTTATTGCAACATTATCCTGTGCCATCTCTATAACACCAGTGTTTTAAAATCAAGGTGAATACCAAAAAGTCTGTAAATAAATAAGCACAAATGTAGGTGCATAAATCCAAATAATATTCAGTACTTCAAGCAGGGGTTGGCACACATCAATTCAGAATAATCATCAACTTCCAGGTTGTTCTGTGCAGCAACAATACCCACAATAGTCAATATAGGCAAATGCACTCACCGTTTTAGCAATCAAGTAGTCAATTTATTAACATGACGTTTCGGTATATTGATTATTTATTCATCGTTTGGTCTGGCACAAAAGACCAACTGGCAGATTGGTTCTGCCAACTCAATAGTTGTAAACAGAACCTACAATTCAAAATTCACTCATCTGACACTGCCATCGACCTAAGAATTTACAAGAATGGTGACAGATTAAATACCACCTTATATCAAAAGGAGACGGATCGCAACTCACCATTAAGAATGGATAGTTGTCACCCACCAGCGTTAAAAAAAGTGCTTCCTGTGTCTTAGTTTAAACGTGTTATACGTAACAACACACTACAGATGAATAGAGATATGCAACTACAGGAGATGCGTGAAAGATTCAGGGAGCGGGGCTATCAGGATAGGTTACTTACCAACACCATGGATAAAGTCAAGGACCTTACCCAAGAAAAATCTCTAAGAAAGAGGACCAGACTGACAACAGAAGAGAAACCCAGGATAACGTTTGTGACCAAGTATACTCCGGATAAATGACGACTGAGTAACATCATGAAAGAGAACTGGAGAATACTATCCAGTAACCCTGGACTTCCCTTCAAGGAACATGACCTACCTAGAACAGGTTACAGAAGAGGAAGAACAATTAAAGACATAATTATGAAATCAGACCAAAGACCAAGCTATGGCACCCAAACCAGGTTGTTTTAAGTGCAGTAAATGGTCTGGTGCAGAGTACCCACTTTGTCCATCTGTGGCACAACAGGACATATGCTATCAAGCACAGGGTAACTTGTACTACAAAATATGTAGTGTACATGTTACATTGCAACTGTGGCAAATATTACATTGGCAAGACCAACGATGACTTGCAGACGCGGATGGCTAATCACAGGGCTGCCATACGACATGCTATAGACACTGGTGTAAGTGATCAACCAGTGGCTAAACATTTTTTGGTTGCCAAACATACTGTGGTCGATTTACGATACATTATAACCGACCATGTCCCGCCCCTCAGCCGTGGGGGGGGGGGCAGCGAAAATCGTCTTACAACATGAGATGAGGTGGATCCATACTTTGGACACCTTGGTGCCTAAAGGTCTCAATACCCATTTTGATTTATTATGTTTTTTGTAATAATTATGTATTTGGGTAATATTCCTTTAAAATGTTTTTTCCCATTCATACATTTATTCATTCATTTGTACATATAAGGCTTGGTGCATATTTACCTTGGTCTTGTTTACAATTGTTGTAACTGACTTGATGGTAATTCTGTGTATAGATTTACATTTACATATTTTTATATTTTTTATGCTTTTTTGAAAATGCTTGATATATCTGGATTTTATATAGATTTTTTCTAGATGTGTTCAGTATTTTTTAGATTTACTCTAGATTTTTGCTGTATTTTTTGTATTTTACAATTTTGATGTATATATTCTATGCTGGTTTTGATGTTTTGATTAGGGTTGTCAGCCACTATCTGGGCCGTTTTCTGTTTAAAATTGTGGACATGAATATGTTAAGTTAAACATGATCCGGGGCTAAGCAGCTGTTTATCGCATCCCCTGGAATATGACACAATTCAGTTTCGGTAAGATGGGTGGCTGTCAAATGGAGCACATACCTATTTCAAAATATACTGTGCAGCGTCTGGTTGCTTGGTTACGCAAACTTTGCTATTCAGCCATTTTTCTGGTTTGATTTTTCTTTTTAGCCATGGAGGTTTACTGTAGTCAGTCCTGCACATGCGCAGTTGCGCAGGGAGGACACCGGTGAACGGTCATTCTCAATGGGGCTTAATTGGTGGTGGGTACATAAGGGGTAAGTCATGGTTTCTTTGTTTTATGTCTGTCTGATGAAGGGGCACCACCCTGAAATGTCAAGTTAATAAAATGACTACTTGATTGCTAAATGGTTAGTGCCTTTGCCTATATTGAATATTGCGTGTATTGTTGCTGCACAGAGCACCCTGGAAGTTGATGATTATTCTGAATTGATGTTTGCCAACCCTTGCTTGTAGTACTATATATATATATATATATATATATATATATATATATATATATATATATATATATATATATATATATAGTAATCTCCCTTTACCACCTCCAGGTAGACCCATAATATCTGGGATTGGGTCTCTGACCGAAAAAATCTCGGAATATGTTGATTATAATCTAAGACCTTTCCTTGATAATTTGCCCTCCTTTGTTAAAGACTCACTTGATGTCCTGAAAAAACTGGAAGGCCTAACTGTCCTGAGAGATACATTACTGGTAACAATTGATGGTGAAGGGTTATACTCCTCAATTCCACACACTAAAGGAGTGGAAATTTGTAAATATTTCTTGGAACAGAGAGGCAAAAGATATAATGAACATACAAAATTTGTGATACAACTTTTGGACTTCCTGTTGCGACATAATTATTTTACATTTAACCAAAAAATTTATGAACAAATACTGGGTACAGCCATGGGCACTTGCTGTGCACCGACATATGCATGTCTGTACCTTGGCTACTGGGAAAAGGAGGTTATCTGGGATGGCAGCTACAAGGACAATATAGGGCTATGGATATGTTTTGTAGATGATGTTCTATTGCTATGGGAGGGGTCAGAAGCAGAATTAATAACATTTATGGAATCTCTAAATAAAAATATTTTTAAACTTAAATTCACCTACACAAGCAGTAAAACAGAAATAAGTTTTTTAGACTTAATCATAAGAAATGAGAATCAATGCATTGTGACTGCCACCCACAGAAAACTTACAGCTGGTAACACTTTATTACGAGCTGATAGTCATCACCCAGTCCACTTATTATCAAATATACCTCATGGACAATACCTTAGACATAGGCGTAATTGTACAAAATTATCTGCAACAGAGATTTAAAGAAAGGGGATATCCACAAAGCTGTCTAAAAAGAGCATATAGTAAAACCAGATATCTAGATAGGCAGGAAATTCTATATAAATCCAAAGAAAAAATGAAAGAAGATACAGTGAGATTTATAAGTACCTATAATGACTCTTGGGCTAAAATAAGATCCATCCTTTTGAAGCATTGGCATATTTTAACTTTAGATTACTCTATAGCTAAGAGTGTGGGAAATATTCCCCAAATGATGGCAAAAAAAGCTCCAAATCTTAAAGACAAACTTGTAAAAAGCCATTTTTCTGCAAATAAAGATGGAAACTGGCTATCACAATATAAAACCAAAAATGGAAATTTTAAATGTTCAAAATGTTCAGTCTGTCCTAATATGACAATAGGCAATACATTCATTGATATATTTGGAAAGCAGTGGCACATCCAGGGACATATAAACTGTCATAGTGAAGGAGTAGTGTACCTAGTTTACTGTAGCTGCCCTTGTTATTACATTGGAAAAACGTATAGAGAGCTAAAGGAAAGAATCAAGAAACACAAAAGAGACATAAAAAAATAAACTGATTGACACCAGTAGTGTAGCACAACATTTTTTTCATAATTATAACAGCAACAAGCATGAATTAAAATTTAGAGGGTTACAAAACATAGACCTTAAAGACAGAGGTGGAAATTTGAATAAAATATTATTACAAAATGAGTGCAAATGGATTTTTAACTTAAAGTCACTTGTCCCTCTAGGTATGAATGAGGAAATAAATTATGCATGTTTTCTGACTGAATGAAAAAGTGCTATTGGTCCTTATCTCTACTATATGTTCCTTGGTAGTTAATATGTTCCATATTATCTGGGGAGAGTTTGGTCCATATCAAAGCCCAAAATCTTAAAATTTCAATATTAAAATACTTCTAAATAATAATTCATAAATAAAGTTGTATTTTTAAAAATATTATTATCTCTAGTAAAGTTGGTAGAAAATGATAAATCCGTGGCTTTAGTAATCACTTAAGATTTAAAAATTAAATGTCAGATGACACATTTTTTTCTTTATTTAATTTCTTGCACTAAGGTGTAAGAAATAAATTTTCTTTAGGTAAAAACTGTACACTATGGCGAAAAACAGAATTTATGTTTACCTGATAAATTTCTTTCTCCAACGGTGTGTCCGGTCCACGGCGTCATCCTTACTTGTGGGATATTCTCTTCCCCAACAGGAAATGGCAAAGAGCCCAGCAAAGCTGGTCACATGATCCCTCCTAGGCTCCGCCTACCCCAGTCATTCGACCGACGTTAAGGAGGAATAATAGCATAGGAGAAACCATATGGTACCGTGGTGACTGTAGTTAAAGAAAATAAATTATCAGACCTGATTAAAAAACCAGGGCGGGCCGTGGACCGGACACACCGTTGGAGAAAGAAATTTATCAGGTAAACATAAATTCTGTTTTCTCCAACATAGGTGTGTCCGGTCCACGGCGTCATCCTTACTTGTGGGAACCAATACCAAAGCTTTAGGACACGGATGAAGGGAGGGAGCAAATCAGGTCACCTAAATGGAAGGCACCACGGCTTGCAAAACCTTTCTCCCAAAAATAGCCTCAGAAGAAGCAAAAGTATCAAACTTGTAAAATTTGGTAAAAGTGTGCAGTGAAGACCAAGTCGCTGCCCTACATATCTGATCAACAGAAGCCTCGTTCTTGAAGGCCCATGTGGAAGCCACAGCCCTAGTGGAATGAGCCGTGATTCTTTCGGGAGGCTGCCGTCCGGCAGTCTCGTAAGCCAATCTGATGATGCTTTTAATCCAAAAAGAGAGAGAGGTAGAAGTTGCTTTTTGACCTCTCCTTTTACCTGAATAAACAACAAACAGGGAAGATGTTTGTCTAAAATCCTTTGTAGCATCTAAATAGAATTTTAGAGCGCGAACAACATCCAAATTGTGCAACAAGCGTTCCTTCTTTGAAACTGGTTTCGGACACAGAGAAGGTACGATAATCTCCTGGTTAATGTTTTTGTTAGAAACAACTTTTGGAAGAAAACCAGGTTTAGTACGTAAAACCACCTTATCTGCATGGAACACCAGATAAGGAGGAGAACACTGCAGAGCAGATAATTCTGAAACTCTTCTAGCAGAAGAAATTGCAACTAAAAACAAAACTTTCCAAGATAATAACTTAATATCAACGGAATGTAAGGGTTCAAACGGAACCCCCTGAAGAACTGAAAGAACTAGATTGAGACTCCAAGGAGGAGTCAAAGGTTTGTAAACAGGCTTGATTCTAACCAGAGCCTGAACAAAGGCTTGAACATCTGGCACAGCTGCCAGCTTTTTGTGAAGTAACACCGACAAGGCAGAAATCTGTCCCTTCAGGGAACTTGCCGATAATCCTTTTTCCAATCCTTCTTGAAGGAAGGATAGAATCCTAGGAATCTTAACCTTGTCCCAAGGGAATCCTTTAGATTCACACCAACAGATATATTTTTTCCAAATTTTGTGGTAAATCTTTCTAGTTACAGGCTTTCTGGCCTGAACAAGAGTATCGATAACAGAATCTGAGAAACCTCGCTTCGATAAAATCAAGCGTTCAATCTCCAAGCAGTCAGCTGGAGTGAAACCAGATTCGGATGTTCGAACGGACCCTGAACAAGAAGGTCTCGTCTCAAAGGTAGCTTCCAAGGTGGAGCCGATGACATATTCACCAGATCTGCATACCAAGTCCTGCGTGGCCACGCAGGAGCTATCAAGATCACCGACGCCCTCTCCTGATTGATCCTGGCTACCAGCCTGGGGATGAGAGGAAACGGCGGGAACACATAAGCTAGTTTGAAGGTCCAAGGTGCTACTAGTGCATCCACTAGAGCCGCCTTGGGATCCCTGGATCTGGACCCGTAGCAAGGAACTTTGAAGTTCTGACGAGAGGCCATCAGATCCATGTCTGGAATGCCCCAAAGTTGAGTGACTTGGGCAAAGATTTCCGGATGGAGTTCCCACTCCCCCGGATGCAATGTCTGACGACTCAGAAAATCCGCTTCCCAATTTTCCACTCCCGGGATGTGGATAGCAGACAGGTGGCAGGAGTGAGACTCCGCCCATAGAATAATCTTGGTCACTTCTTCCATCGCTAGGGAACTCCTTGTTCCCCCCTGATGGTTGATGTACGCAACAGTCGTCATGTTGTCTGATTGAAACCGTATGAACTTGGTCCTCGCTAGCTGAGGCCAAGCCTTGAGAGCATTGAATATCGCTCTCAGTTCCAGAATATTTATCGGTAGAAGAGATTCTTCCCGAGACCAAAGACCCTGAGCTTTCAGGGATCCCCAGACCGCGCCCCAGCCCATCAGACTGGCGTCGGTCGTGACAATGACCCACTCTGGTCTGTGGAAAGTCATCCCTCGTGACAGGTTGTCCAGGGACAGCCACCAACGGAGTGAGTCTCTGGTCCTCTGATTTACTTGTATCTTTGGAGACAAGTCTGTATAGTCCCCATTCCACTGACTGAGCATGCACAGTTGTAATGGTCTTAGATGAATGCGCGCAAAAGGAACTATGTCCATTGTCGCTACCATCAACCCGATCACTTCCATGCACTGAGCTACGGAAGGAAGAGGAACGGAATGAAGTATTCGACAAGAGTCCAGAAGCTTTGTCTTTCTGGCCTCTGTTAGAAAAATCCTCATTTCTGAGGAGTCTATAATTGTTCCCAAGAAGGGAACCCTTGTTGACGGGGATAGAGAACTCTTTTCCACGTTCACTTTCCAGCCGTGCGATCTGAGAAAGGCCAGGACGATGTCCGTGTGAGCCTTTGCTCGAGGGAGGGACGACGCTTGAATCAGAATGTCGTCCAGGTAAGGTACAACTGCAATGCCCCTTGGTCTTAGCACAGCTAGAAGGGACCCTAGTACCTTTGTGAAAATCCTTGGAGCAGTGGCTAATCCGAAAGGAAGCGCCACGAACTGGTAATGTTTGTCCAGGAATGCAAACCTTAGGAACCGATGATGTTCCTTGTGGATAGGAATATGTAGATACGCATCCTTTAAATCCACCGTGGTCATGAATTGACCTTCCTGGATGGAAGGAAGGATAGTTCGAATGGTTTCCATCTTGAAAGATGGGACCTTGAGAAATTTGTTTAAGATCTTGAGATCTAGGATTGGTCTGAACGTTCCCTCTTTTTTGGGAACTATGAACAGATTGGAGTAGAACCCCATCCCTTGTTCTCTCAATGGAACAGGATGAATCACTCCCATTTTTAACAGGTCTTCTACACAATGTAAGAACGCCTGTCTTTTTATGTGGTCTGAAGACAACTGAGACCTGTGGAACCTTCCCCTTGGGGGAAGTCCCTTGAATTCCAGAAGATAACCCTGGGAGACTATTTCTAGCGCCCAAGGATCCAGAACATCTCTTGCCCAAGCCTGAGCGAAGAGAGAGAGTCTGCCCCCCACCAGATCCGGTCCCGGATCGGGGGCCGATATTTCATGCTGTCTTGGTAGCAGTGGCAGGTTTCTTTGCCTGCTTTCCCTTGTTCCAGCCTTGCATTGGTCTCCAAGCTGGCTTGGCCTGAGAAGTATTACCCTCTTGCTTAGAGGACGTAGCACCTTGGGCTGGTCCGTTTTTACGAAAGGGACGAAAATTAGGTCTATTTTTTGCCTTGAAAGGCCGATCCTGAGGAAGGGCATGGCCCTTACCCCCAGTGATATCAGAGATAATCTCTTTCAAGTCAGGACCAAACAGCGTTTTCCCCTTGAAAGGAATGTTTAGTAGCTTGTTCTTGGAAGACGCATCAGCCGACCAAGATTTCAACCAAAGCGCTCTGCGCGCCACAATAGCAAACCCAGAATTCTTAGCCGCTAACTTAGCCAATTGCAAAGAGGCGTCTAGAGTGAAAGAATTAGCCAATTTGAGAGCATTGACTCTGTCCATAATCTCCTCATAAGGAGGAGAGTCACTATCGAGCACCTTAATCAGTTCATCAAACCAGAAATATGCGGCTGTAGTGACAGGGACAATGCATGAAATGGGTTGTAGAAGGTAACCCTGCTGAACAAACATCTTTTTAAGCAAACCTTCTAATTTTTTATCCATAGGATCTTTGAAAGCACAACTATCCTCTATGGGAATAGTGGTGCGTTTGTTTAAAGTAGAAACCGCTCCCTCGACCTTGGGGACTGACTGCCATAAGTCCTTTCTGGGGTCGACCATAGGAAACAATTTTTTAAATATGGGGGGAGGGACGAAAGGGATACCGGGCCTTTCCCATTCTTTATTAACAATGTCCGCCACCCGCTTGGGTATAGGAAAAGCTTCTGGGAGCCCCGGCACCTCTAGGAACTTGTCCATTTTACATAGTTTCTCTGGGATGACCAAATTTTCACAATCATCCAGAGTGGATAATACCTCCTTAAGCAAAATGCGGAGATGTTCCAATTTAAATTTAAAAGTAATCACATCAGATTCAGCCTGCTGAGAAATGTTCCCTAAATCAGTAATTTCTCCCTCAGACAAAACCTCCCTGGCTCCCTCAGATTGGGTTAGGGGCCCTTCAGAGATATTAATATCAGCGTCGTCATGCTCTTCAGTAACTAAAACAGAGCATCCACGCTTACGCTGACAAGGGTTCATTTTGGCTAAAATGTTTTTGACAGAATTATCCATTACAGCCGTTAATTGTTGCATAGTAAGGAGTATTGGCGCGCTAGATGTACTAGGGGCCTCCTGAGTGGGCAAGACTCGTGTAGACGAAGGAGGGAATGATGCAGTACCATGCTTACTCCCCTCACTTGAGGAATCATCTTGGGCATCATTGTCATTATCACATAAATCACATTTATTTAAATGAATAGGAATTCTGGCTTCCCCACATTCAGAACACAGTCTATCTGGTAGTTCAGACATGTTAAACAGGCATAAACTTGATAAGAAAGTACAAAAAACGTTTTGAAATAAAACCGTTACTGTCACTTTAAATTTTAAACTGAACACACTTTATTACTGCAATTGCGAAAAAACATGAAGGAATTGTTCAAAATTCACCAAACTTTCACCACAGTGTCTTAAAGCCTTGAAAATATTGCACACCAATTTTGGAAGCTTTAACCCTTAAAATAACGGAACCGGAGCCGTTTTAAGCTTTAACCCCTTTACAGTCCCTGGTATCTGCTTTGCTGAGACCCAACCAAACCCAAGGGGAATACGATACCAAATGATGCCTTCAGAAGTCTTTTATCAGTATCAGAGCTCCTCTCACATGCGACTGCATGCCATGCCTCTCAAAAACAAGTGCGCAACACCGGCGCGAAAATGAGACTCTGCCTATGCTTTGGGAAAGCCCCTAAAGAATAAGGTGTCTAAAACAGTGCCTGCCGATATAATTATATCAAAATACCCAGAATAAATGATTCCTCAAGGCTAAATAAGTGTTAATATCAATCGATTTAGCCCAAAAAATGTCTACAGTCTAAATAAGCCCTTGTGAAGCCCTTATTTACAATCGTAATAAACATGGCTTACCGGATCCCATAGGGAAAATGACAGCTTCCAGCATTACATCGTCTTGTTAGAATGTGTCATACCTCAAGCAGCAAAGGACTGCAAACTGTTCCCCCAACTGAAGTTAATGCTCTCAACAGTCCTGTGTGGAACAGCCATGGATTTTAGTTACGGTTGCTAAAATCATTTTCCTCATACAAACAGAATTCTTCATCTCTTTTCTGTTTCTGAGTAAATAGTACGTACCAGCACTATTTGAAAATAACAAACTCTTGATTGAATAATGAAAAACTACAGTTAAACACTAAAAAACTCTAAGCCATCTCCGTGGAGATGTTGCCTGTACAACGGCAAAGAGAATGACTGGGGTAGGCGGAGCCTAGGAGGGATCATGTGACCAGCTTTGCTGGGCTCTTTGCCATTTCCTGTTGGGGAAGAGAATATCCCACAAGTAAGGATGACGCCGTGGACCGGACACACCTATGTTGGAGAAAGGAGCAGATTTTACTACCATATTTTTGGTATTTTTTATTTTCTTTCTGTTTAGCATTAATACATAAGTATCAAAGTAACAAATGATTATATTCTTTGTATAAAGATGTTACCATTTTGCCCCAAGAAAGTATACAATTCAAAGGCTTTAAAGATGGGAGGAGTTTTCCTCCATTATTTTTCTTTAAAGGGAATCCTAAAACACCTGTGATTATCAGATTACAATTTGGAGCCGGAAGAAGCCCGACAGCCTTAGGGGTGAAACGCGCGTAGCTGGCAGCAGTGTTGTTTGGAGACACAGAGGCAGTACAATTTCAAGTACTACGACCTATGTTTGCAGTAGCCTGGAGGTTGGAGACGCACCCGCAAATAGTTGGCTCACTGAGCATCACAGCAAAGCACAGAGAGGAGCACCCTAGGACAATCACTCACCATAATAGTGATATTTACAGACCTAGGAGGTGTGGCACCGCGATAGTGGGACTCTCTAGTAACCGCAAGTATTCACCGATACGGCGGATTACACTGACACACACAGTATTCAATGTTGCTGAACTATAAGATTATCGTAGCCATACTGTGGGACTGCTAGAAAAGCCAAGTTGCATTTAAATAAGGGTACTGCTATTGAGCTATCCTGTTAATACCCAGGCTTACTCCATTCGTTCATCTAAGTATATGGAATATTTTAACATTGGATATTTCTCCTCCATCATAGAACTGGAACTTTGACAGTTGACCTGGATTTAACAGGCCTTCATTTATCATTTATGAATTATTTGATGTATATCTGGATAAATATTGGTATTATTTGCATGCTCTAATTTTGAGGGGATTGCATGACCATAGTGCACTATGATAGGAGTTTTGAGTCATTCCAATAAGAATATTGTTTACTTATGGCTTTTGTGAACTCCAATAAACACTGTATTTTATGCTCCTTTTCGTGTAGTGTATGGATGCTATTTAGCATTGGTTTATAATAATTATTATTTAGCGTTAGGGGTAATTATCACTGTTTAGGGAGTATATCCACTTTAATTTCAGGGATTGGTTAGTGCTGGACAGGAACTGCTTAGGAATCTTTTTTACTTTCACATTAAAGTGAATGTAAATTTTGATGCTAAAGTGCCCGGTTTTTAAAACTTCGATCAAAAACAGGGACACTTTAATTCATCAAAATTTACATTTCACTCCTGTTGTGAAAAAAAAAACTTACCTTTTAATCTTCACAGCAGCTCCAGCTTCCTCCGGTCTCACAAGCCATTTCTGATGTCAGAATTGATTGATAGGTCATCCTCCAATCACAGCTTCCCCCCCGGGGAATCAGTGTCTGATTCAACGCTGTGATTGGAGGAAGCCGGATGCCTCATTTTAGACCCAGGAAGAGGCTTTGAAATGGGTGGAGGAATCTGGAGCTGCTGTGAAGATTAAAAGGTAAGTTTTTTTTACAACAGGAGTGAAATATAAATTTTGATGAATTAAAGTGCCCCTGTTTTTAATTGAAGTTTTAAAAACCGGGCACTTTAGCATCAAAATTTACATTCACTTTAAGTTAACTCTTTTCTCCTTGCACCTGTGATCTGATATCTACTCACAATTCAGATCACCGTTACTAGCCCTTTTATTGGTAATACTGGAAGTGCTGACAACACTCCAACAATTTCATATATATATATATATATATATATATATATATATATATATATATATATATATATATATATATATATATATATATATATACACAGTGAAACCTGCTTAAGACGGAATGGCATCGGACAAAGGAAATTTTCCGTCTTGGACAGGTTTCCGCCTTATACAGTTAGTGACTGATGGAGCGTCTTTTGACATGTGCAAAATCCAAAATGGCATAATAATGTTACTGTATTGGTCATGAAGCCAGTCTGACCTGCACTGCCGCAAGGGAGCGTGGGAATGGTTTCCTGACCAATCAGGAAGTCGGGTGTGACCTGCTGCCTGGCTTCCTGATTGGCTGGGAAGCCATTTCCATGTTCCCTCGCGGCACTGCAGGTCTCCCTCTGACTGTCAGTTCCAGTATCGGAGCATTTGGGCGCAAATGCTAAGGATCAACACCATATCAGTATCAGTGCATCCCAGAATCAATTTCTTGTTTTGCAAGTATCAAAGACAGTACAGTTTTTCTGCTTAATCATTACACCAGTTTTTTTATTTATTTTTTATTTGGATTTACTTTTTTTTCTAACACATTAAATGGGTGAGAAAACATCAGTTGTATACAAACACAGTACAGTATTAAAAGATTAATTGTTGCATCAATTACTGTCTTCGCTTTCCTCTTTACTTCACCATTGCCAACTAACCATTCTTACATGATTGTCTCTTTATTTTTGATAGCTTCATAAATTTGCATTTTGCCGCGCTTAAATTTCTTAACGCATTGTTTTACAGACAACTTATCTTTTTTGTAGGCCTCAATCACTTTCACTTTTACAGCGAGAGTAAGAGTGTTGCACTTTCTAGGAGCCATTCTGTGTCCCACACTTCTTCCGTTTCAGCGTCCGTTCCCAAACCCCTTCCATTTCAGCGTCCTTCACGCACCTCTTCCGTTTCAGCGTCTTTCCCACACTACTTCTGTTTCGGCGTCTGTTCCGTAGTTTCAGCGTTCCCACACCACTTACGTTCCAGTGTTGCCACACCCCTTCCGGGTTACATTTTGTGGCTTATCCAGGTAGCTGAACATAATGTATATGCACCTAACACTGGGACTGCATTCCGTTTCCGCGTTGGACAGGTTCCGGCTTATCCAGGTAGTTAAACAATGTAAGTATAACACTAAGTGCCGGGACTGTGGAATATTTCCGTTATGGACAGGTTTCCGTGTTATACAGAGTCCGTCTTAGACAGTTTTCACTGTATATATATATATATATATATATATATATATATATATATATATATATATATATATATATATATAAACACACACAGGCATATGTGTTTATATGTGTGTATATATATATCTAACATACAGTACTGTGTAAAAGTAATTATTAGATTTGTTGTTTTAGCAAAGTCTATTACTGAACAAGTTGTGCTTACCGGAGGGAGCTAGGTGGGGGGCTCTGATTCACCCAGTCTGCCTATATTGCACTTATTATAGTGCATTTCAAACTGTGAGTATTCTCCCTAGTGTATGAGAAGCTGTGTGTGGTAGAGTGGAGCAGTGAAATACTGTACCATTGGAGAGTGAGAGGGGAGAGAAATAGAAAGAGGGGGGGGGAGACAAAAAGAGATAGGATAGAGTTAAAGAGAGGGGGAAGAGCAGAAGAGAGGGGGAGATAGAGCAAAATAGAGGGGAAAGAGCAAAAGAGAGGGGAAAGAGAAAAATAGAGGGAAGAGAGAGAAAAGGAGAGGGGGAGAGAGAGAGCAAAAGAGAGGGGAAGAGAGAGCAAAAGAGAGGGGGGAGAGAGATCAAAAGAAGAGAGGAGGAGAGAGAGCAAAAGATAGGGGGGAGAGAGAGAGAGCAATAAAGAGGGGAAGAGAGAGAGCAAATGAGAGGGATGGAGAGAGAGCAAAAGAGAGGGGAAAGAGCAAAAGAGAGGGGAAAGTGCAAAATAGAGGGAAGCGAGAGCAAAAGAGAGGGGGGAGAGAGAGCAAAAGAGAGGGGGGAGAGAGAGAGAAAAAGAGAGGGGAAGAGAGAGCAAAATAGAGGGGGGAGAGAGAGCAATAGAGAGAGGGAGAGAGACAGAGCAAAAGAGAGTGGGGAGACAGAGCGCAAAAGAAAGGGGGAGAGAGAGAACGCAAAAGAAAGGGGGAGAGAGAGAGCGCAAAAGAAAGGGGGAGAGAGAGCGTGCAAAAGAGGGGGGAGAGAGAGCGCGCAAAAGAGGGGGGAGAGAGAGTGCAAAAGAGAGAGAGAATGCAAAAGAGAGAGGGAGAGAGCTTAAAAGAGAGGGGAGAGAGAGCGCAAAAGAGAGGGGGAGAGAGAGCATAAGAGAGGGGGAGAGAAAGCAAAAGAGAGGGGGGAGAAAAAGCAAAAGAGAGGGGGAGAGAGGGAGCAAAAGAGAGGGGGGGAGAGAGAGCAAAAGAGAGGTGGAGCGAGACAGCGCACAAAAGAGAGGCAGAGAGAGCGCAAAAGAGAGGGGGAGAGAGAGAGCAAAAGAGAGGGGGGAGAGAGAGAGCAAAATAGAGGGGAAGAGAGAGAGCAAAAGAGAGGGGGGGGAGAGAGAGAGCAAAAGAGAGGTGGAGCGAGAGAGAGCGCAAAAGAGAGGGGGAAAGAGCGCAATAGAGAGGTGTAGAGAACACAAAACAGAGGAGGAGAGAGAGCAAGGGGTGGGACCGCTGTACTGCAAAAAATGGCCTGTGTGAACGGGCTTTAGGACTAGTATATATATATATATATATAAGCATTGCTACCTTAGCAGATATTTGCATAAGTAATTATACAGTATAAGAGCTTTAAAGAGAGGGGAGAGAGAGCGCAAAAGAGAGGGGGAGAGAGAGCAAAAGAGAGGGGGAGAGAAAGCAAAAGAGAGGGGGGATAAAAAGCAAAAGAGAGGGGGAGAGAGGGAGCAAAAGAGAGGGGGAGAGAGGGAGCAAAAGAGAGGGGGGAGAGAGAGAGAGCAAAAGAGGGGTGGAGCGAGACAGCGCACAAAAGAGAGGCAGAGAGAGCGCAAAAGAGAGGGGGAGAGAGCACAAAAGAGAGGGGGAGAGAGAGCAAAAGAGAGGGAGGAGAGAGAGAGCAAAAGCAAGGGGGGAGAGAGAGAGCAAAAGAGAGGGGGGAGAGAGAGAGCAAAAGAGAGGTGGAGCGAGAGAGAGCGCAAAAGAGAGGGGGAGAGAGTGCAATAGAGAGGTGTAGAGAACACAAAAGAGAGGGGGGGAGAGAGCAAGGGGTGGGAACGCTGTACTGCAAAAAATGGTGTGTGAACGGGCTTTAGGACATATATATATATATATATATATATATATATATATATATATATATATTAGCATTGCTACCTTAGCAGATATTTGCATAAGTAATTATACAGTATAACTTAGGAACTAAAGTTGCTAGGACTGATATTAAACAATTATTGGTTTACAATGTGGTTCTAACACACTTAGAAGTTTTTCCATGATATCATCTTTATTTATATATTCTTCATTTTCAACTTTGACCTCAGCCTTAAAAATACCGGCCATGTCAGTAAAATACCGGCTGGGTAGTAACACTAATATATATCACCCATCAGCTGATTTGTGTGCTCTAATCAATATATCAATATATATAAAATAAAATTCGGCCTGTTAGGGTTACTTGGGGAATGTAGTTGAGAAACACTGTTTTCACCCATTTGCAAAAGTTAAAAACTGTTACATACAAGCAACAAACAATAATAAGAATTTTAATTTTGCACATTTATGTCACTTTAAGAAAGACAAAAAACTCTTATTTATCTGATACCTGAATAAGGGCTAGATTAAAAGTTGAGCACAAAATATTGCAATATCGAAAGCGATGTTTGCGCTCAACTTAGTAATAACAGCATACGCAAATGTGCGCTGGTATTACAAAGGAGATGCAATGTGAACACAACCTTGCATTCGCATTGCAGGGAAGGGGGTAAGTCGCGCAGCGATGGGCAGCAAATATATATATATGTATATGAATATATACATACTGTATATATTTATGTGTTTATATGTGTATATACACATATTAACAAATAAATATATATAAGACTATACATATATATTTACTGGGAACACACAGTCCCCATAGACCGCAATGTAAAGGCACTTTTCAGTACCGTTTCTTTTCCTAACACCCCACACCCCCCAACTTTAACCCCTAAAAACTGCTTAGTGCAGTTTTTAATTTAAAAAAAACAAAAAATGATACATTTTTTGTTTTTTAAAAAGGGACCTCACACATTTTTTGGGGGGGCAATTAGGAGACATTTAAAAAATGAACCAAAGGTCTGACCTCTGGTTAATTTTTTGAGCACTAATTGCTACCGCGAGCTTGTGGTATCAATAATCAGCCACTTGTAATGGGTGGTTATTTATCGTGCGCACGTAAATTAACGAATTTGCCCTTTTGCGGGTGCGCAATAAATTAGAGCTCCACTTATAATAGGGCACTAAGTAGGTTGCTACAATCAACTAGTAATGTGTTTTTTTTTTACCTTCTTTACAAATTTTATTGAAATTATCTTTGTAGGATTTCGCCATAGTGTAAATGTTTATTGCAACTAAATAGTCTGAAAAATCCTGATAAGAACAGAAATGTAAAAAATATTTTTTATTGACCACTTCAAAACATCAATCCTCATAAATATAAATAAGTCTACTTCCTCAGTAGATTTACTAGGTATTATTTTATATTCTATAGGGAAAATCCTTCCATCTGCCTACAATATTTAAAATCAATGAAAAATCTCCAGAGCCTGAGAGATTGGAAGAAGGTGAGGGAAATTCTGGTTCTCTGTACATGGTATGTATCTCCAATATATCTCTTTTATACAAACTCCTATACATGTTCACATTGAGCTGGGTATATATTACTGTTATTATTATTTAGTAAAAGTAGTATTATCTTTACCTTTTATTGATAAATTGACAATATATTGTGCATTGCTACACATGCCTTAGAATAGCGTAAGGGACGCAAAACTGGTCCCTTGAAAGTCGAAAAATAAAGACCTTAAATACTTACCTTTCATTTCCTGCAAAAAAACAAACAAGACAACAACAAACTTTTGTAATGCAATATTTCCTAAAATTAATCTTATTTTCTCTGTCTTGTATTACACATCCCCCTCAGTACTCAGCGACTGTTTTTCTTATTCCTTACCAGAAAAAAAGTGTTACAGCGAACCCGTGAAATCAGCGAACCATGTTACTTCCTGTGACGTGGCATCAGCTGTTTGACAAGTTCATTCCTTAAAGGGACACTGAGCCCAAATGTTTTCTTTCATGATTCAGATAGAGCATGCCAATTTAAGCAACTTTGTAATTTACTCCTATTATCAAATTTTCTTCGTTCTCTTGCTATCTTTATTTTAAAAAGAAGGCATATAAGCTTTTTTATTAGTTTAGAACTCTGGACAGCACTTTTTTATTGGTGGATGAATTTATCCACCAATCAGCAAGAACAACCCAGGTTGTTCACCAAAAATGGGCCGGCATCTAAACTTACATTCTTGCATTTCAAATAAACATACAAAAAGAATGAAGAAAATTTGATAATAGGAGTAAATTAGAAAGTTGCTTAAAATTCCATGCTCTATCAGAATCACAAAAGAAAAAAATTGGGTTCAGTGTCCCTTTAAATAATTAGATGCTGATATTTTAAAACAAATTTATTGAGAAAGAAAAATACAAAACATTACTTTTAAATATATAATGAGTCTAATACAAATCAGTTGGCAGTATAATAAGAAATGCTTTAAAAATATCAGTATCTAATTCTTTAAGGATCAGTTTATTAATTTATCAAAAATAATTGTAATGTGACTTGTTGTTATAAATGTATATTATAGCCATATATAAATAAAGGTACTGTAGTTCTTTGAAATTAATCTACATTACCCATCATGCCTTACATATAAAAAAAACTACACCTCTATTTGCGAAACTGAAGTACTAACATGTGCGAGCAAGAATGTCATGACGTGACATGCATGCACATTAAGGTAAGAGCTTGTCAAACAGCTGATGCCACATCACAGGATGTGGTTCGCTGATTTCACGGGTTGGCTATTTTTTCAGAATACCGGCTGACACTGAAGGTGGGTACTCACACAGCCGTCTGTCAGCTTCTGCACAGTATGAAAGGTCTTGCAGTGAATAATAGTAGGCAACGTAAGCGCGAGTATTTAAATTTTCAAAAACTGACTGCTAAGTGGGAAGGAGAGTGTGTAAGGTAAATTATGGTAAAGGAGGTTGATTTTAGGAACTATGGCATTTTCAATACTTGTATTTATTGCAGGAAATCTAAAGGTAAGTATATTAAGGGGCATATGTATCAAGCTCCGTATGCTCCGTATATTAAGGGGCATATGTATCAAGCTCCATAACCAGTCCGCCTGCTCTGAGCAGGTGGACAGACATCGCCGGAAATCAACCCGATCGAGTACGATCGGGTTGATTGACACCCCCTGCTGGCGGCCAATTGGCCCGCGAGTGTGCAGGGGGCGACGTTGCACCAGCAGCTCTTGTGAGCTGCTGGTGCAATGCTGAATACGGCGAGCGTATTGCTCGCCGTATTCAGCGATGTATGTCGGACCTGATCCGCACTGTCGGATCAGGTCTGACAGACATTGATAACTAGAGGCCTCTGTCTTTAATGTTCAATTTTCAAGGGACCAGATTGGTGTCCTTTTAAAATACACCCAGCAAACTACTAAATGAAGAACAGTGAATATATATATTTTTTTTCAACCTTATGCCGTAGTCTCTTCATCCTCATTCTGAAGATGTGTATCATATACTGGATGGCAGCTCCTCCAATGCCAAAACTAACGTCAAGGTAAGACTATACTACAAACCTAAAGATTACACTATTAAACACACACACACAGGGCTAGATAACTGTTGTGCGCAAGCAATAAGGGGTATATTCCAGCTCTTTGCGGACATCAGAAGTAGCACGCGTATTAGGACTCGAAAATAAACGCGTTTGCTTGAGTGCAATTTAACTTTGGGTTACTGTGACTTCAGAACTCTGGTTAACTGTTATGCGAGACAAAAAAGTTGCATAAAATACAACACATTTAACAGTACAGTTGCACTAATAATAACACTGTCTAATAAAAATTATTAATAAAAAAAATCTGCAAAGGGCTTTAACATAGCGATACATACATACGTCTAAATATATATATATATACAGTATTTATATATATGTGTGTGTGTACATATGTATTTAAGTATTTATGTGTTTTACTGTATATTTACTGTACATTTTTTAACATTCAAATGTTCTTAACTTACAGGATAATGTGCTTTTTATTGTCAATAAATATTTCTATTTCTATCTGTATATGTATATGTGTGTATATATATATATATATATATATATATATATATACATACATATACACATATATGAATTCTCTCTTGTTGGCCAAATTGTGGGCTAGATTATGAGTGGAGTGCTATTTAGTGATCCCGTTCCCGCGTCAGACAGAACGCGTCGGGTTGCACTCCTATTACAAGTTGAAAGAAAAAAGGTTTTGCGCAAGCGTAAACCTGGTATGTGCAAAATAATTATAGCGACTGCGTTATCTTTTTCTCCCATTGAAGTCAATGGAGCATGAAAACTGCAAAAAAAAAACTAACTCCTATACTTGCGTGCTAATCCGAACCACGTATATTCAAGAGTGCTAAACCTGATATAAAATATTTCACATTCCAATGTTCTTCACATAGAAGAATATGTTCTATTTATTCTTAAATACATATTTCTATACGTATTTGCATTTATGTATACCTATATATTTATTCCTATAGATATATAGGTATAGATATGTATTTTACATGAACAGTATCAGATATATATAGAAATATAAATTTAATAATAAAAAGTACATTATTTTCTATGTGAAGAACATCGGAATGTAAAATATGAGTTTTGTTCATCATGTTTCGCAATTTAGATCTTAACACGATTTAGTAAACTTAAGGTGCGTTATTAAAATATTACATTTAAAATAAATATAAAAAAAAGCAATAAAAATTATTAAACATACTGTAAAATATATAGATATATTCTATGGATTATTTAGAATATTTTACAGTAATAATATTTAATATATATTTTTTATTTATATATATTTTATATGTAATATTCCAATAATGCGCCTTAAGGTTACTAACAGCTAGATTACAAGTTATGCATGCTATAGGGAAATTAATGAACGCAACTAAAGTTACATTATTTAACCCTCTATAGCGCAGCCATTACAAGTTTTGAAACAGCCGGCTTGTGCGTGCGATGTGATGGTTTTAAGCTCCATACCGCACACAATTCAAACTCTGTTTTGACGTGCTCGTGCACGCTTTCCCCATCGACATCAAAGGGGAGAAGGTGTCAGAAAAAACCTAGCACCTGAAGCGCGGAATGAAAAGCTCCGTAACACAGCCCCATTGATGTCTATCAGGGAAAAAAGTTATGTTTAAACCTAACACCCTAACATAAACCCTAAGTCTAAAAACCCCTAATCTGCTGCCCCCAACATCGCCAACACCTACACAATGTTATTAACCCCTTATCTGCCGCTCCCGATATCGCCGCCACCTAAATAAAGCTATTGACCCCTAATCTGCCGCTTCCGATATCGCTGCCACTATACTAAAGTTATTAACCCCTATTCCCCTACACCCCAACATCGCCCACACTATAATAAATATATTAACCCCTATTCCGCCACTCCCCAACATCGTCGCCTCTAAATAAAGTTATTAACCCCTAAACCTCTGGCCTCCCACATCACTACCACTAAATAAACCTATAAACCCCTAAACCGCCAGCCCCCCACATCGCAACAACCTAAAATAAACTATATAAACCCCTAACCCTAACCGTAACCCTAACTTTAACATAATTAAAATAGAGCTAAATTAAAGTTACAATTATTAACTAAATAATACCTATTTAAAACTAAATACAAACTTACCTGTAAAACAAAACCTAAGCTAGCTACAATATAATATAAAAAAGTTGGCCCAGCTGTATTTGGAAAATAATTGAAATGGCTGAGTATCAGAGAGGCAAAAAATGACTGTTGCGACTCTGGTGCATAGTATGTGTAATATTAATAAAAAAGAGAAAAGAAAGAAATACCCTTATTCCGGCACTAACTCATGACCCAAAATATAAATTACCCCTGGTGAAGTATGCAGGTCAAAGTTGGACACAGAAATCGGTGGACAGTACAAATTTGACAGTTATCATTTATTGAAATAAATATAATATAAATGTATAACCAAAATGTTACCTTGATGATTAGTTCATAATCAAATTGTACCACTTTAAGGATACTAACAAGGTAAAGACACCAAACAACTGAACATAATAAACAACTGTTACTCTGTAATAAATAACTGTCCCAAACATAGTCTGCATCAGCGGCAAACCGGCTAGAAGTCTTCGCATGCTAATGTGTGTGGTTACAAAGTCTTTGTGCTAGCAATTATTAGCAGGCATGAAGACACTTGATAATATAGCAGTTAGTTGTTAGTCAAGCAAGGAAGCTAAGAAATCATAGCACACTGCATGAAAGTTAAAGATTGTTAGCCAGGTAGCCTCCAACAATTGTTAAACAGAGAACAGTTAATAGCGGTTGAGCGGTACCTCCCCTTATGTTCACAGTGGAGAATGTAGTTTCAGCTCACCTCTCCATTACAACTTGAATTAAGTATAAATCCCGTTGCCACTTCCTCCGTTACAGAGATGGTTGTCACAAAATTCTCTGCTTCTCCGGATAGACTAGCGGCATTTCCAATGAGGTAGGGACCATGCGGTGAGCAGTTCCTCTGACTGTGTTGATGCCTCCTAGTATCCAGGACTAGGGAACTCTTCTGGGGGCAAACCGACTCCAACCGTACAAGCACCACGCTCACGGAGCTCCAGTGGGCGTGATCAATCGCCTTAGCTTGCAACACGTGTTTCACCCATTCCAATGATCCTATTGGGCTTCGTCAGGCATGTGGTTTGAGCATGTCACATAAAGACTATTTATATTCTGCCTGGTGAAATATTTAACTAGTTCGGTGTCAGGAATAAAGTGTATATAACTTAGTACCACACAAAAATAAAACATGTCAAATAGTACTTATCATGGCTGGCTTCGCAAAAGGTATTATTCAGAAATGACATTCACAGATGTGATAACTAAACAAAATACGGGTAACGAGTTATGTAATACAAATCACGGGTGCATATATACACCTATCAAATACAACTCCAAAATTGTATAATATAGATGGAGGAAACATTTTTTCACTAAATGTGACAATAATTTAATATAAATGGTTACATTACATCAGCTACCTTTGTACATAACGCTTGATCAGTAATGCAGGGTATTGAGAGCAAGCGTTTTAAAGGGAATTTTATTCTAGAGGATAAATGGGGATATCCAAATTATTAGTAAATCATTATACCTTTAAACCAAAGCATAGTTACAAAAAGGGGGCATAGTTCAACTCCTCATTTAAGCCCCCAGGTTGTACTGTATCAAGATTGAAAATCCATTTACATTCCTCTCTTAAGAGTGTTCTATCCCAATCTCGACCTCTCTCAATTACGCTTACCTTTTCTACACCCATAAAATGTAGGCTTTTAACCTCACTGTTGTGAAATTCAAAAAAGTGACGTGCAATGTCACTTGTTTTTATTCGTTTTTTCAAAATGTCACATCTATGTTCTTTCATCCTCTCTTTGAGTTCACAGTAAGTTTTCCCAACATATTGTCTGGGGCACGAGCATGAAAGAACATAGACCACCCCAACAGTTTTACATGTAATGTAACCTTTAATTCTGTGTATGGTACCCTTGGTATCTTCAATTGATCCTCCTCTTAATTAATATTTACACATTTTGCATTTATTGCATGGATAGCACCCATTTTTAGGTTTCGAGCTCTGTAGCCAATTCTTAGGTTCATTGCTAACATAATGGCTATGTACAAGTTTGTCTTTTAGGGATGGGGCCTTTTTAGCAGTTAGTAGAGGAAAATCTCCAACAAATGGATATGTCTTTGTCAAGAGTCAATAGATGCCAGTGCTTTGAAAGTATGGCTTTAATATCTTGACAACTTTCATTATAAGTAGTAATCATTCTGACTTTTTCATTATGTGGTGTATCTTTCATATTATACAGCAATGACTGTCTAGGGGTATTACTAGCTCTCGAAAAACCTGATTTTAGAGATTTCCAACTATAACCTCTATTACGAAATTGATTTCTTAGATCGTCAGCATGTAATTTAAACAGAGACTCAGTAGAACAGTTATATCTATGTCTTAGGTATTGTCCTATTGGGATGCCCTTAATCTGGGATTTGGGATGATGACTTGATGCCTCTAGGAGGGTATTTGCAGCCGTTGGTTTACAATAACTTTGTGTAAGTAGAGATTAATCAGAAAGCTTTGTAAGCAACAAGTCTAAAAAAGAAATTTCTTTGTTGCTATATTGATATGTAAATTTTAAGTTCAAAGTATTGATATTCAAATACGCCACAAAGTCTTGCAATAATTCAGCCGACCCTTCCCAAAACATCAAGACATCATCAATATAGCAAATCCATGATACAACCATTCCATCAAATTTACTTGGTGCATCTAGAACGGAATCTAATTCCCATTTGCCTAAGTAAAGACATGCATATGTGGGTGCACAACATGCACCCATGGCCGTTCCTAATATCTGTTTGTAAAATTTCCCATCAAACTTAAAGTCATTTCGTTCCAAGACGAAACGTAATAATTCAATAACAAAGGTTGTATGGGTATCATATCTACTGCCTCTTTGTTTTAAATAAAAGAGTGAGGCTTCTATCCCTAAATGATGAGGGATAGAAGATTACAATACCTCAACGTCTATGGTCACTAGTAAGGTCTTCTCTGACAAAAAAATATCATCTAACTTGCGCAGTACCTCAGTGGTATCTTTCACAAATGAAGGAATGGAGGAAAGGAAAGGTCTTAGATTCCAATCTACATATTTAACGACATGTTCAAGTAGCCCTCCCTGGCCAGACACAATAGGCCGGCCTGGGGGAGGATTTTTGTTTTTGTGTAACTTAGGTATAGTGTAGAAAGTCGGAAATTCTAGGAAACTTAACTCTCAAAAAATCCAACTCATTAGAGTTAATTATCCCTTTGGACCAAGCCTCAGTTAAAATGTTATCTAAGTCAGCCCTATATTCAATAGTTGGATCATGGGATAGTTTTTCATAATTCGCTGTGCATGAGACCTGTCTTTGACATTCTCTTTTATAATCCGTGGTATTAAGTACAACCACATTGCCGCCTTTGTCAGACGGTTTGATCGTCAAAGATGAATCACAGTCTAGCTCATGCATAGCCAATCTTTGTTTAGCTGTCAAATTGTCTTTAACTGGAAAATTAACCTTTAATGCCTTTAAATCCTGTTCCACTAATTTCACAAAATTTGATATAGTGGACAAATTTATATTATAGCTAGCTTAGGTTTTATTTTTATTTCACAGGTAAGTTTGTATTTATTTTAACTAGGTAGACTAGTTAGTAAATAGTTATTAACTATTTACTATCTAGTTAAAATAAATACAAACTTACCTGTGAAATAAAACCTAAGCTGCCTTACACTAAAACCTAACATTACAAAAAATAAAAAACCTAACATTACAAAAATAAAACCCTTTAAAAAAAAAT
Organism: Bombina bombina; assembly: GCF_027579735.1. Classification (NCBI taxonomy): domain Eukaryota; kingdom Metazoa; phylum Chordata; class Amphibia; order Anura; family Bombinatoridae; genus Bombina; species Bombina bombina. The sequence goes on from NC_069504.1 coordinate 874,875,233, forward strand.
ATCCACCCCAAAATTAAAAAGCCTAATCTAGAATAAACTACCAAGGGCCCTTAAAAGGGTCTTTTGTGGGCCCTTAAAAGGGCCTTTTGTAGGGCACTGCCCTAAAGTTAACAGCTCTTTTGCTACAAAACAAAACAAACACCCCCTAACAGTATACAAACCCCCACCCCTCAAAACCCACAAAATAAAAATAAAGTAAAACCTAATCTACCCATTACCCTTAAAAGGGTATTTGTATGGGCATTGCCCTTAAAAGGGCATTTAGCTCTTTTTCCTGCCCTTAAAAGGGCAAACGGCATCAGCTATTTTATGAAATGCCATAGCCCTAATCTAAAAATAAAAACCCACCCCAAAACGAAAAAAATACATTATACAAAATAACAAACAAATTATCAAAAATAATAATAATTATTCCTATTCTAATACCCATTTGAAAAAAACCACCCCAAAATAGAAAACCTAATCTAGAATAAACTACCATTAGCCCTTAAAAGGGCCTTTTGTAGGGCATAGCCCTAAGTTAAACAGCTCTTTTACCTGAAAAAAAATACAAAGACCCACTAACATTACAAACCCCCAAACCCACAAAATAAAAAAAAACTATCTAAAAAAATCTAAGCTAGCCATTGCTCTGAAAAAGGCATTTGTATGGGCATTGCCCTTAAAAGGGCATTTAGCTCTTTTGCATTGACCTTAAAAGGGCATTTAGCTCATTTACGAAAAGCCCAAACCCTAAACTAAAAAAATAATCCACCCAAAAAAACCTTAAAAAATTCCAAAACTAACCTCCGAAGATCCACTTACAGCTGCTGAAGTCCCGCTTGAAGGATCTTCATCCTGGCAGCTCCATCTTCATCCAGGCAGCAGCCGGCTCAGTCTTCATTCAGACGGCAGGCAGCTCCATGTTCATCCAAGCGGCATCTTTTATCTTCATCCCAGCGGCGCGGAGTGGGTCCATCCTGAAGACATCCGGCACGGAGCATCCTCTTCATACGGTCGCTGCCGTACACTGAATCTTCAATGCAAGGGAGCAGTTTCAAAATGGCATCCCTTGCATTCCTATTGGCTGATTTGATTTTGGAAATTCAAATCAGCCTATAGGATGAGAGCTACTGAAATCCTATTGGGGGTCTTTGTATTTTTTTTTTACAGGTAAAAGAGCTGTTTAACTTAGGGCAATGCCCTACAAAAGGCCATTTTAAGGGCTATTGGTAGTATATTGTAGGCTAGGGTTTGTTTGTTTTTATTTTGGGTGGGCTTTTTTATTTTTATAGGGCTATTAGATTAGGTTTAATTTTTTTGTTATTTTTTGTAACTTAGTATGTGCTATTTTTTGTAATTAGATAGTTTGTCATTTTTATAGTAGTGTTAGGATCTTTTCAATATGTAATATAGTTTATTTAACTGGTAGTTAGTTTAATTTTAGTTTAATAGTTATATTATGGCTAGATTTAGAGTTCTGCGGCCAAAGGGGTGCGTTAGCTACGCTGGCTTTTTTCCCCCCGCACCTTTTAAATACCGCTGGTATTTAGAGTTCACAGAAGGTCTGCGTTAGGCTCCAAAAAAGGGAGCGTAGAGCATATTTACCGCCACTGCAACTCTAAATTACAGCGGTGCTTACGGACACGGCCAGCTTCAAAAACGTGCTCGTGCACGATTCCCCCATAGAAAACAATGGGGCTGTTTGAGCTGAAAAAAAACCTAACACCTGCAAAAAAGCAGCGTTCAGCTCCTAACGCAGCTACATTGTTTCCTATGGGGAAACACTTCCTAAGTCTGCACCTAACACCCTAACATGAACCCCCGAGTCTAAACACCCCTAGCCTTACACTTATTAACCCCTAATCTGCCGCCCCCGCTATCGCTGACCCCTGCATATTATTATTAACCCCTAATCTGCCGCTCCATACACCGCCACAACCTACATTATACCTATGTACCCCTAATCTGCTGCCCCTAACACCGCCAACCCCTATATTATATTTATTAACCCCTAATCTGCCGCCCCCGCTATCGCTGACACCTGCATATTATTATTAACCCCTAATCTGCCGCTCCGTACACCGCCGCAACCTATGTTATCCCTATGTACCCCTAATCTGCTGCCCCTAACACCGCCGACCCCTATATTATATTTATTAACCCCTAATCTGCCGCCCCCAATGTCGCCTCCACCTACCTACAATAATTAACCCCTAATCTGCCAACCGGATCTCACCGCTACTATAATAAATGTATTAACCCCTAAAGCTAAGTCTAACACTAACACCCCCCTAAATTAAATATAATTTAAATCTAACGAAATAAATTAACTCTTATTAAATAAATTAATCCTATTTAAAGCTAAATACTTACCTGTAAAATAAACCCTAATATAGCTACAATATAAATTATAATTATATTGTAGCTATTTTAGGATTAATATTTATTTTACAGGCAACTTTGTAATTATTTTAACCAGGTACAATAGCTATTAAATAGTTAATAACTATTTAATAGCTACCTAGTTAAAATAATTACAAAATTACCGGTAAAATAAATCCTAACCTAAGTTACAATTAAACCTAACACTACACTATCAATAAATTAATTAAATAAAATACCTACAATTATCTACAATTAAACCTAAAACTACACTATCAATAAATTAATTAAATAAAATACCTACAATTAAATACAATTAAATAAACTAACTAAAGTACAAAAAATAAAAAAGAACTAAGTTACAAAAAATAAAAAAATATTTACAAACATTAGAAAAATATTACAACAATTTTAAACTAATTACACCTACTCCAAGCCCCCTAATAAAATAACAAAGACCCCCAAAATAAAAAAATGCCCTACCCTATTCCAAAATTAAAATAGAAAAGCTCTTTTACCTTACCAGCCCTTAAAAGGGCCCTTTGCGGGGCATGCCCCAAAGAATTCAGCTCTTTTGCCTGTAAAAACAACATACAATACCCCCCCCAACATTTCAACCCACCACCCACATACCCCTAATCTAACCCAAACCCCCCTTAAATAAACCTAACACTAAGCCCCTGAAGATCTCCCTACCTTGTCTTCACCTCGCCGGGTTCACTGATCCGTCCACCGAAGTCTTGATCCAAGCCTCCGAAGTCTTGATCCAAGCCCAAGCGGGGGCTGAAGAGTGACATCCATCCTCCGGCTGAAGTCTTGATCCAAGCGGGCAGAAGAGGACATCCGGACCGGCAAACATCTTCATCCAAGCCGCATCTTCTATGTTCTTCAATACGATGACGACCGGCTGATCTTCAAGACCTCCAGCACGGATCCATCCATCTTCACCGACGACTTCCTGATGAATGACGGTTCCTTTAAGGGACGTCATCCAAGATCAGATCAGCCAATCGGATTGAACTTGATTCTGATTGGCTGATTCCATCAGCCAATCAGAATTTTCCTACCTTAATTCCGATTGGCTGATAGAATCCTATCAGCCAATCGGAATTCGAGGGACGCCATCTTGGATGACGTCCCTTAAAGGAACCGTCATTCGTCGGGAAGTCGACGGTGAAGATGGATGGATCCGCGCTGGAGGTCTTGAAGATCAGCCGGTCGTCATCGGATTGAAGAACATAGAAGATGCGGCTTGGATGAAGATGTTTGCCGGTCCGGATGTCCTCTTCTGCCCGCTTGGATCAAGACTTCAGCCGGAGGATGGACGTCACTCTTTAGCCCCCACTTGGGCTTGGATCAAGACTTCGGAGGCTTGGATCAAGACTTCGGTGGACGGATCGGTGAACCCGGCGAGGTGAAGACAAGGTAGGGAGATCTTGAGGGGCTTAGTGTTAGGTTTATTTAAGGGGGGTTTGGGTTAGATTAGGGGTATGTGGGTGGTGGGTTGTAATGTTGGGGGGGGGTATTGTATTTTTTTTTACAGGCAAAAGAACTGAATTCTTTGGGGCATGCCCCGCAAAGGGCCCTTTTCAGGGCTGGTAAGGTAAAAGAGCTTTTCTATTTTAATTTTAGAATAGGGTAGGGCATTTTTTTATTTTGGGGGTCTTTGTTATTTTATTAGGGGGCTTAGAGTAGGTGTAATTAGTTTAAAATTGTTGTAATATTTTTCTAATGTTTGTAAATATTTTTTTATTTTTTGTAACTTAGTTCTTTTTTATTTTTTGTACTTTAGTTAGTTTATTTCATTGTATTTATTTGTAGGTATTGTATTTAATTAATTTATTGATAGTGTAGTGTTAGGTTTAATTGTAGATAATTGTAGGTATTTTATTTAATTAATTTATTGATAGTGTAGTGTTAGGTTTAATTGTAACTTAGGTTAGGATTTATTTTACAGGTAATTTTGTAATTACTTTAACTAGGTAGCTATTAAATAGTTATTAACTATTTAATAGCTATTGTACCTGGTTAAAATAATTACAAAGTTGCCTGTAAAATAAATATTAATCCAAAAATAGCTACAATATAATTATAATTTATATTGTAGCTATATTAGGGTTTATTTTACAGGTAAGTATTTAGCTTTAAATAGGATTAATTTATTTAATAAGAGTTAATTTATTTCGTTAGATTTAAATTATATTTAACTTAGGGGGGTGTTAGTGTTAGGGTTAGACTTAGCTTTAGGGGTTAATACATTTATTATAGTAGCGGTGAGATCCGGTCGGCAGATTAGGGGTTAATTATTGTAGGTAGGTGAAGGCGATGTTGGGGGCGGCAGATTAGGGGTTAATAAATATAATATAGGGGTCGGCGGTGTTAGGGGCAGCAGATTAGGGGTACATAGGGATAACGTAGGTTGCGGCGGTATACGGAGCGGCAGATTAGGGGTTAAAAAAATATGCAGGTGTCAGCGATAGCGGGGGCGGCAGATTAGGGGTTAATAAATATAATATAGGGGTCGGCGATGTTGGGGGCAGCAGATTAGGGGTACATAGGGATAACGTAGCTGGCGGCGGTGTACGGAGCGGCAGATTAGGGGTTAAAAATTTTTTATAGAGTGGCGGTGATGTGGGGGGACCTCGGTTTAGGGGTACATAGGTAGTTTATGGGTGTTAGTGTACTTTAGAGCAGTGATTTTTAAACTTTTTTTTGCCGTGGCACACTTTTTTACATTAAAAAATCCTGTGGCACACCACCATCCCAAAATTTTAAAAAAATCACATATTGTAGCCTAATATAGCATATATATATACACATACACACAAACACACACATACTGTATGTAGTGTGCTGTTATGCCATGCCTCCTACAAACTACCCCTGCACTGGGAGTAAAAAACAAGCAAAGTTTAAAAAATATGTCACACTGTTGTCAGTCTGCCGTGGCACACCTGAGGATCTCTCACGGCACACTAGTGTGCCATGGCACACGGGTTGAAAAACACTGCTTTAGAGCACAGTAGTTAAGAGCTTTATAAACCGGCGTTAGCCCAGAAAGCTCTTAACTACTGACTTTTTTCTGCGGCTGGAGTTTTGTCGTTAGATTTCTAACGCTTACTTCAGTCACGACTCTAAATACCGGAGTTAGAAAGATCCCATTGAAAAGATAGGATACGCAAATAGCGTAGGGGGATCTGCGGTATGGAAAAGTCGCGGCTGCAAAGTGAGCGTTAGACCCTTTCCTGACTGACTCCAAATACCAGCGGGCGGTAAAAACCAGTGTTAGCAGCCTCTAACGCTGGTTTTGACGGCTACCGCCCAACTCTAAATCTAGGCCTACGTTTGTTAGTTTAAACTTCGTTTTTTTTAATTTGACAGGTAAGTTTTAATTTAATTTAAGATAGGGAAATTGTAATATTAATATAAAGTTAGGGGGGCATTAGGTTTAGGGGTTACTAGTTTAAAATAGTTTATTGCGATGTGGGAGCTTTCGGTTTAGGGATTAATAGGTTTATTTAGTATATTTCGTTGTGGGGGGCTTTCGGTTTAGGGGTTAATAGGTTTACTATAGTGGCGGCAGAATTAGGGGTTAATAATATTTAAATAGTGTTTGCGATCCAAGTGGATGGTGGTTTAAGGGTTAATAACTTTAGTATAGTGGTGGCAATGTCGGGGAGTGGTGGAATAGGGGTTAATTAATTGTATTAGTGGTGGTGATGTCGGGAGCGGCAGATTAGGGGTTAATAAATTTAATATAGTGTTTGCGATGCGGGAGGGCCTCGGTTTAGGGGTTAATAGGTAGTTTATGGGTGTATAGTGTACTTTGTGACAGTTTAGTTATGCGTTTTATGTAACAGTTTTGTAGCGTAAAACTCATAACTACTGCTCTCAGATTGCGAAACGGATCTTGTTAGTATAGGCTGGAACGCAAGCTTTTTAGCCTCACCGCAAAACTCGTAATGGCTGAGCTATGGAAGTCCCATGAAAAAACTTAATTTTTACGTGTGCAAGACTGACGTTACGTTACAGGCTAAAAGGCTTGCAGTACAGCTATACCGACAAGACTTGTAATGGCTGCGGTGCTGTTTTAACGCTGAAATTACCATTTTTTCAGCGTTAAAACACGAACGCACCACTTGTAATCTAAGTGTAAGTTTTTATGTGCTCTAACCCAACTGTGTTAAGATCTAAATCTCGCAACACAATGCACAAAATGCATATTTTACATTCCTATGTTCTTGACCTAGAAAATAATGATCTTTTTATTATTAATTATATATTTCTAAATATATATGATACTGTTCATGTAAAATAAATATCTATACCTATATATCTATAGGAATAAATATATAGGTATACATAAATACAAATACAGGTGGCCCTCAGTTTACAACGGTTCAATTTACACCGTTTCAGAACAACAACCTTTTTTCCCAGTCATGTGACTGCTATTGAAAAGCATTGAGAAGCAGTGCATTGATTAAAATAGCTAGTAGGTGGAGCTGTCCGCTTGTGTGCAAAGCCAAGTAAGCTGAAATTAATCAGTTTAACTAGACCTGAGCTATCGAGCAGATTTCAAAGGTACAAGATCTCCCTGTCTATAAATCAGTCCAGATTGGAATGCATAGAAAGAACTGTTTGCAGAAAAAATGCAAGTGAAGTATGTGTTGTGTGATTATTTTATTAGGTGTATAATGCTGTTTAGTAAATGTTTTTGTTCATTTAACTTAGTTTAATTATATATTCTGTGTTGTGTGATTGTTTTATTAGGTTTATAATGCTGTTTAGCAATTAAAGTCTTCATTTCAAATCTTTAAAAATAATGTATTAGGTGTTACTTATGACAATTTTTAGAGGGGCCTGGGACCTAACTCCCTCACTTTCCATTGACTTACATTATAAACTGGGTTTCAATTTACAACGGTTTCAATTTACAACCATTCCTTCTGGAACCTAACCCCGGCGTAAACTGAGGACTACCTGTACATATAGAAATATGTATTTAAGAATAAATAGAACATATTATTTTATGTGAAAAACATTGGAATGTGAAATATTTTATATCAGGTTTAGCACTCTTGAATATACGAGGTTGGATTAGCGCGCAAGTATAGGTGTTAGTTTTTTTGCAGTTTTCCAGCTCCATTGACTTCTATTGCAGAAAAAGTTAACACGGTCACTATAATTATTTTGCACATGCCAGGTTTACACTTGCACAAAAACGTTTTTCTTTTAACTTGTAATAGGAGCGCAACCCGACGCATTCTGTCTAACGCGGGAGCGGGATCACTAAATAGCACTCCACTTATAATCTAGCCCACAATTTGGCCAACAAGAGAGGATTCGCTGCTGCAGCACAAGTATTTTAATGCTACATTGGTTGCAGTTAACGTTTTGCATTGTTTCTTCTAAAAGATGGCATTTCAAAATGTAGGAGTAGTAGGAAGTTCAAAACCAATACTACAGTAATAGTTCAATTGAAATGTAAACCTTTAATGTGGATGCTATAAAATGTTCCTATTGTTGATCTTTTGCATAAATTATTTGCATTAATAACTTTAAAACACAATCACCGAGATTACGAGTTTTGCGGTAATAGGGGTGCGTTGCTAACAAGCATTTTTTTGTCACCGCTCACTTAAAACAACGCTGGTATTACAGTTTTTTTTAAACCCGGCGTTAGCTGCAAAAAGGTGAGCGTACAGCAAAATTTAGCTCCACATCTCACCTCAATACCAGCGCTGCTTACGGTAGCGGTGAGCTGGCAAAACGTGCTAGGAATCAATGGGGCATAATCGGCTGAAAAAAAAACTAACACCTGCAAAAAAGCAGCGTTCAGCTTCTAACGCAGCCCCATTGATTCCTATGGGGAAACAAAAGTTATGTCTACACCTAACACCCTAACATGAACCCCGAGTATAAACACCCCTAATCTTACACTTATTAACCCCTAATCTGCCGCCCCCGACATCGCCGACACCTACATTATACTTATTAACCCCTAATCTGCCGCTCCGGACACCGCCGCCACCTACATTATATCAGCCAATATGATTGAGCTTGCATTCTATTGGCTGTTCCAATCAGCCAATAGAATGCGAGCTCAATCCTATTTTTTCTACCTTAATTCCGATTGGCTGATAGAATTCTATCAGCCAATTGGAATCTAAGGGATGCCATCTTGGATGACGTCACTTAAAGGAACCTTCATTCGTCGGGTAGTCGTTGGAAGAAGAGGATGCTCCGTGTCGGATGTCTTGAAGATGGAGCCGCTCCACGTCGGATGGATGAAGATAGAAGATGCCGTCTGGATGAAGACTTCTGTCCATCTGGAGGACCACTTCGCCCGGCTTGGATGAAGACTTCTCCCGGCTTCGTTGAGGACTTCGGCTCGGTTGGATGAAGACTTCTGCCGCTTCCTTGAGGATGGATGTCCGGTATTCAGAACTGTAAGTTGATCTTCAGGGTGTTAGGATTTTTTAAGGGTGTATTGGGTAGGTTTTATTTTTAGATTAGGGGTTTGGGCCGCAAAAGAGCTAACTGCCCTTTTAAGGGCAATGCCCATCCAAATGCCCTTTTCAGGGCAATGGGGAGCTTAGGTTTTTTAGTTAGCTTTTTATTTGGGGGGTTTGTTGTGTGGGTGGTGGGTTTTACTGTTGGGGGGTGTTTGTATATTTTTTTACAGGTAAAAGAGCTGATTACTTTGGGGCAATGCCCCGCAAAAGGCCCTTTTAAGGGCTATTGATAGTTTAGTTTAGGCTAGGGTTTTTTTGGGGGGCTTTTTTTTTTATAGAGCTATTAGATTAGATGTAATTAGTTTAAAGATCTGTAATTTGTTTTTTATTTTCTGTAATTTAGTGGGGGGGAGGGTTGTGTAATTTAGTTAATTTAATTTAATTTATTTGTTTTTAATTTAGTTAATTTATTTAATTATATTGTAGTGTTAGGTGTTATTGTAACTTAGGTTAGGTTTTATTTTATAGGTACTTTTGTATTTATTTTAGCTAGGTAGTTATTAAATAGTTAATAACTATTTACTAACTATTCTACCTAGTTAAAATAAATACAAACTTGCCTGTAAAATAAAAATAAACCCTAAGTTAGATACAATGTAACTATTAGTTATATTGTAGCTAGCTTAGGGTTTATTTTATAGGTAAGTATTTAGTTTTAAATAGTAATTAGTTAGGTAATGATAGTAATTTTATTTAGATTTATTTAAATTATATTTAAGTTAGGGGGTGTTAGGGTTAGACTTAGGTTTAGGGGTTAATAAATTTAGAATAGTGGCAGCGACCTTGGGGTGGCAGATTAAGGGTTAATAAGTGTAGGTAGGTTGCAGTGACATTGAGGGCGGCAGATTAGGGGTTAATAAAAATAATGTCAGTGTCGGCGATGTTGGGGGCAGCAGATTAGGGGTTTATAAGTATAATGTAGGTGGTGGCGAGGTCCGGAGCGGCAGATTAGGGGTTAATAAGTATAATGTAGGTGGCGGCGATGTTAGGGATGGCAGATTAGGGGTTAATAATATTTAACTAGTGTTTGCGAGGCGGGAGTGCGGTGGTTTAGGGGTTAATATGTTTATTATAGTGGCGGCGATTTCCGGAGCGGCAGATTAGGGGTTATATATAGTCGGGGGGTTATGAAATCATGGGGGCTAAAAACAAAATCAATGAGTCATATATATATACACCCACAGCAATGATGGTGTAGTAGTATTATTATCAATGCCATTAATGCCAAAACTAAGTACATTACAGTTGAGCAGTTAATACTATTATTAAACATTTTTTTTTAATTTTTAAACAGCAAGGGTAATTTAATTTTAATAATTTAAATTTGACATACGTTTATAATTATTCTGCACCGTCTGACTGCACGAGCTGTTGGTGGTAGTTCTATTATTCACTCACTGTCTGACAGTGACACTGAGAACTTCACAGAGAGTCTGAGACAGACTGACAGTACTGACTCCGAATCTATTCTCACTTCTCTGACTGGAGTGACTGGCTGCCTCTGCGTATGTAAGTGTCCTCCTGTGAACGTCCGTCGTCGTCTGGTCATGGTCAGAGCCTCAGCCTGAGGTCTTCTTTAGTCTGTGACTGTCCCTGTCCCTACCTACACTTGACCCCACATGGCCTCCAGGCTGCCTCCTCCATCTACTGTCTGAAGCTCAAATAGGCTCATCGCTGACACTCACGCTCCCCAGCCTGGCTGGTAGCGTCCCAGACTCCCAGGCTTAGGCTCCCTCCACAATATGTCACGTGGGTTACGTGTGACGTCATGTAAGCCGCAGCCGGGCCGGCTCGGCCCACCCTGCATTCCTTCCTCCCTGAGTCCCTGGCCGCCCTCATACAGTGACAGTCTGAGCTGCCTGTGTGATTGACAGACAGACTCAGTCTGATTGCTTGGCTTGCGTTGCGGTAGGTAAGGTAGCGTAGCGCTGCGGACCGGCCCTGGCCAGAGAGGGGGTTAATATTGGATGGTTAGACTGTTTTAGACACAGTGAGAGTGAGCAGAGATTTGAGAGTCAGTCAGTAGGGTAATGTAACAACAACAGGTATACATACAAATTGCAATGTATAAATAAAGCAAATATATCAGATTCAGACAGTTACACTACACATCGAAATTGCTGCTCTCTACTGCAGCAGCTGCAGCTGAGCCCTGGAGCCCAGGCCAGCCCAGCTGAGCTGCCGGCCGGTGGCCCACAGGGATTTTTCCAGGGATCCCGGCTGCCCAATCCGGCCCTGGGTGGCAGATTAGGGGTTAATAACTGTATGTAGGTGGCGGCGATGTTGGGGGCAGCAGATTAGGGTTTAATAACTGTATGTAGGTGGCAGCGATGTCAGGGGCAGCCAGGGCCGCCACTAGAAATTTTGGGGCCCCTGACTTAACTATTGATCAGGCCCCTCTTTGACATGTGCAATTTTTAAACAAATGACCAAAACGTATATGCACTTTATTCTTAAGTGTAGTCTGAGAAAGGGTCTGAGACTAATTTTTTTTCCCCAATATTGTCATCAACAATATTATCTGCATTATATATTATTTGCACTAACAATTATCACACAGTAGGCCCTGAGGCGCCACCCACACCCTTACTTATTAGATATTCTTCATTTTTGGATTGCACATTGTTGGGAAGTACAATCAGTGGATAGGCTAGCACTGTGCACTTTTAGTTCAGTGGCCACTACCGTTGTTTCTTAAGTAATGAGGTAGACTACAGTTTTGTCAAAAAAGGAGATTTACAAAACGAAATATGGAGTTCTGATTAACTTTTTGTCAAGGAAGATGCCAACTAAATGATGACCTTTAAATATAAGTTTATAAAGAGCAGCGCCAGGTATTATTCCCCAAAACTCCCTCACAAGTAATTTTCCCTATAATTACCGTTAAATAATACACAATAACAAAAAATCAATAGTAGTTTGGGAGCGCTAGAAGCTAAATGAGAAAATTCTGGAAACTGATATATATTTTATCAAAAAAATATTTATTAAAATAATATAAAACATGTATATAACATTTAGAATAGATTGTGGGACGTCTCCCTTTGTAGTTTAAGAACAAGTAAAATTTACTGCATCAAAAAAACACTTTTGTATATTTCTCTAAAAGATTCCACCTAGGTTTTTCTTTTTCACCTTGAATCAATTATCTTTTAATTTCCACCTTAATTCTGATGCTAAGTAGTCGTAAGAAATTTCTCAGATATTATATTGTTTCCTACTTTTGTATTGTTACTTTGTATCAGATGGAAACAATTTACATTTCATAGTCCAATGGATTGTTATTTCAGTTGTTATCTTTTTGTAGCAATGTCTTTTGGTGTATAGTGTATAAACAGAGTTGTCTGTACTTAGTAAAAATTTGATATTTTTGATATTTTTTGATGGGGCTTACCGGTTCTTCTGACACGTCTGTGTCTGATGGTATCTCGGTCTCTCTTACCGGTTTTTTCTTTTGTGTCTCTCCTCCCTGTATACTGTAGGTATCTCCGATATCGAGAATAGAAACCTAGACCACGCTCTTGCGTGTATGGGTTTCCTTCTCTGCCGGTTTGTAGCGAGTTTGGTCTCTATCCTGAATATAGAGACCAAACTCGCTACAAACCGGCAGAGAAGGAAACCCATACACGCAGGAGCGTGGTCTAGGTTTCTATTCTCGATATCGGAGATACCTACAGTATACAGGGAGGAGAGACACAAAAGAAAAAAACGGTAAGAGAGACCGAGATACCATCAGACACAGACGTGTCAGAAGAACCGGTAAGCCCCATCAAAAAATATCAAAAATATCAAATTTTTACTAAGTACAGACAACTCTGTTTATACACTATACACCAAAAGACATTGCTACAAAAAGATAACAACTGAAATAACAATCCATTGGACTATGAAATGTAAATTGTTTCCATCTGATACAAAGTAACAATACAAAAGTAGGAAACAATATAATATCTGAGAAATTTCTTACGACTACTTAGCATCAGAATTAAGGTGGAAATTAAAAGATAATTGATTCAAGGTGAAAAAGAAAAACCTAGGTGGAATCTTTTAGAGAAATATACAAAAGTGTTTTTTTGATGCAGTAAATTTTACTTGTTCTTAAACTACAAAGGGAGACGTCCCACAATCTATTCTAAATGTTATATACATGTTTTATATTATTTTAATAAATATATTTTTGATAAAATATATATCAGTTTCCAGAATTTTCTCATTTAGCTTCTAGCGCTCCCAAACTACTATTGATTTTTTTTTAACTAAATGATGACAACAGCATGCAGTGGCTGAAAGGAAGGGCCCTGAACTGCCTAAACAATAAATGAAGGTTAAATGGTGAATTTGTGACTTTCCCGGAAAGGTCTCATTAGTCTCAAAGTCTGTAGAAAGATGTGAATAATCAGTAGTAAGGTCAAAATGTCCTAAAAAGGAAAAAACAATGGACACACACAAAGTCAAACACAAACTTGCACATACACCCAAGGAAACACTGACAGAGACAGCCTCAGAAAACACACAAAGACATACACACACAGAAAGACAACCACATAAAACACACAAAGACATACATACACACATACCCTCACTGAGACATTCACAGAAAACACACAAAGACATACACACACAGAAAGACAACCACATAAAACACACAAAGACATACATACACACATACCCTCACTGAGACATTCACAGAAAACACACAAAGACATACACACACTCTCACAGAAACACCCACAGAAAATGCACAGATATACACACACCCTCACAGAGACACCCACAGAAAACACAGACATACATACACACACACACACACACCCTTACAGAGACATCAACAGAAAACACACAGACATACACACCCACCCTCACAGAGGCATCCATAGAAAATACACAAAGACATACACACACACCCTCATAGACATCCACAGAAAATGCACAGACATACACATCCACCCTCACAGAAAGACCCACAGAAAAAAGATACATAAACACTCATAGAGACACAAACAAAAGCACAAAGACATAAACACAGACACCCACAGAAACACTCACAGGAGGTAAAATTTCTGCACATTGCATCCCCTAAATCAACAGTGTGTGGCATGCATGACAAAAAAAATGCAGAAATGAAAAGTACTTTTGAAAGGTTGACATATATTTGTTTTTTCCCCCATTTTCCCCAACCAAGAGCACCACTTCAAATATGGTGTACAAATGTTTCCATCTGTCATCTGTACTTATGGATTTTGAAAATGCTATATGGTCTTGGTGGATCCAAAAGCTGTGGTACTCAGTCTCATACCATTAGATCTGGTTAAATGCAGGATTTAGGCTTGTTTGTATGTATTTCAAAATTAAGTCAGCTGTAGTGTAAACTAAACAGTGTTAAGTTAACCTGTCTCATTTCAAACACTGGGCAATCTTAGTCTGAGAGTATAACATTTTATGCAGATGTAAAAATCTTAGATAAAATGCCTCTTTGCATCTGGAAAGTCCTTGCATAAAGGGGCAGTAACCTGGAATGTAATTAAAATATATATAAATATATATATATATATATATATATATATATATATATATATATATATATATATATATATATATATTAAACAAAACTCATATCTGCAAAAAAGGGCACCTACCATATGTGTATTGAGGAGGAAACATTTCTGCATGGCTTAAATATAGATTTTCTACAGCATTGTCATATAATCATAAAAACATTGCTGCATATTGCTAAAAAAATGTGTTTTTATGGACCCCTGGCCCCACCATACCACTACTACCACACTGAAGTTACAATCCAAAATTGCACAAAGAAATAAAATACATTTACTAAGTAAGTCCTACCTCCTCTGCAAATGAAAGGGATCTTCATTTAAATAAGTTGTTCTTGCCTCATGGGGCCCCCCTGGCCCATTGGGCTCCTGACAGGAGTCACCCCTGTCACCCCCTGATGGCAGCCCTGGGGGCAGCAGATTAGGGGTGTTTAGACTCGGGGTTAGGGTGTTTTCTTTTTCCCACAGACATCAATGGGGCTGTGTTACAGAGCTTTTGTTTCCTCGATCGCAGGTGTTAGGCTTTTTTTTGGCCGGCTCTCCCCATTGATGTCTATGGGGAAATCGTGCACAGGCACGTCAAAGCAGCGCTTGTTTTCTGTGTGGTATGGAGCTCAAAGCCACCATATTGCCCGCACAAGCCTGCTTTTTTAAAACCTGTAATACCAGTGCTATAGGGAGGTGAAATTACAACGCTTTTGTGGCGGTCGTTAACATCCCTATAGCGCTCAAAACTCATAATCTAGCTGTTTGTTAGAGAGCGTAGCTATTTAAGATGTTATGCCCCTTACTCTTTCCTGAGAAGTTCAAATTGTGGGGAGGGGGGGACGGAATTCAGAGAGTGATATCATTAGAGAAGGGGAATCTAATGAAAGAGATTAGGTTTCAGGGATAGTATCTATACTGACATCCATGGTTTTGGACTTCCTATCTTTTTATTTCATCGGCATTATGGGTGATTTTGTCCTCACCTTATTTTTATAAGGGTATTAGATTAGGCTTAAATTTTTTATTTTTTATAAATTCATTTATTTTTTTCTGTAATTTTAGACGTTTTTATTTTTGGTAATATTAGACGTTTATTTTAATTGAATCTTAGGTTTTTATTTTTTTTAATGTTAGGATTTTTTACTTTACTTTTAATTTAGTATTTTTTAATTTAATCTAATTAGGGTTATTAATTTAGGAGGTGTTAGGTTAGGGGGTTTAGTGATTAGATTAGTTCTTTGCATTGTGGGGGGATGGCGGTTTAGTGGTTAATTAGGTTTATTGTGTTGTGGGGGGATGGCGGTTTAGGGGTTAATAGTTTAATTAGGTTTATTGCGTTGTGGGGGGAAGGCGGATTAGGGGCGTTAGTTAATTCTTTCAGGGAGTTATGGTGCATACATATTCAGCGCAAGGCTTGCTGCGCCTGCCTAGGTGTGGCAAAGTGAAAATGTAGTAAAATTTCTTAATGTTTGCCGTTTAAGTCCTTGTGCTGAATATGTGATACCGAATTGCGATACCGGTTCTATGTTATAACAAAACAAAGGGGAGTAATCCCTGAATTACTGGGAAAAGGCAAGAAATCTATTTTCTCCCAACTGACCTTGTTGTCTAAATTATAGAAAGAGGTAACTTGTTGGGAGTGTGCTTAGAGCATATTACAACTAGACATTTGCGATTCATTTCGGATTGATTCGGAAATTCGGCGAATGCGTAAAATTCAGGATTCGGATTGATTCGGATTTCCGAATTAAAATAGTGCAGAATTTACCAAATAAATCCGAATTAGTTCGGATTTATTCGGTAGATTCGGATGGCCATCGATTACACTAGTATTGTACAGTATATTAGGTTATATCACTCTGCTATGGGTTACACCTAATATACAGTACATAATACTAGTCTAATACACAGCACATCCCACCGAATTCCGAATTTCCGAACCGAACCGAATCGAGCCGAATTTATTTGAATCCGAATGAATCCGAAACAAATCCGAAACAAATTGATTCAAATTTTTCCGAATTCTAATCTCTCCGAACCGAAATTCGAAAAAATCCGAATCAATCCGAACCAAATTTTTTCGCCATGCACATATCTAATTACAACATTTTTATCAAGGAAAAGGACCCTATTAAGAAAATAGGGAACGGATGCTCTTTCTACACATAGAATATATATATATTTCCAATTAAAATTTAACTTTTACTAGTTATGGTTAAAAAGGCAGCAGAAATAGAGATTATATCTAGCGTGCCAGAAAAATTAATTAAAAACACAACTCTGTAATTGTAACTTGTAAAAAGTGCTTCAAAGTTGCTAATTTTTAGTTGTCTGTCACATATGTGGGTATGATGGAAGGGGAAAAAGAAAAACCTAACTAACAATGTTAGGTAAAAATAAGAGCCTCTATTTAGGTACTGTGTCCTGTATTGCCCTATATTAGGGTAGATAAGCCACTTTTTTACACCAAATATGCTGTATATCCCTTCCCCATCCTTCCCGCCATATGCCCCAAGTATTGCAACAACAAATAGTAATATAGATTTTGTAGGTAGTCTAAAATTAACAGAGTGCAGATTAAAAATTAACACAGGATGCCCCTGACGCAGTCGCGTTTCACTTATACGCTTCCTCAGAGGGGTCCGGCACGCCGTTTGACTCGAGCTGTTATGGGGTTGATGAACCCTCCTATTGAGCTTCTGATTGGTCCGTTGTGTAGAGCAGAAATGTAGGCTATTGGTACATTGAGTTGTCAGTACAGATCTGTTTATTGAATGAAACAACTTAAAGGGACATGACACCCACATTTTTTCTTTTATGATTTAGAAAGAGAATGCAATTTTAAACATCTTTCTAATTTACTTCTATTATCTAATTTGTTTTATTCTCTTGATATTCTTTGCTGAAAAGCATATCTAGATATGCTCAGTAGCTGCTGATTGGTTGCTGCACATAGAGGCCTCGTGTGATTGGCTCACCATGTGCGTTGCTTTTTCTTCAACTAAGGATATCTAAAAAATGAAGCAAAATAAATAATGGAAGTAAATTGTAATGTTGTTTAAATTTCTATTCTCTATCTGAATCATGAAAGAAAGATTTTGGGTTTAGTGGCCCTTTAACTCTGTGTGTTCCGTATAGGATGCAAAGTTGGAGGTTTGTGCACAAGTCGACCGAATATGCTACAATAGATTTTAGTTTGGATGGAGTTTATAGGGATAAGGAAATATGTTCTTTGTTAGTTTATGGGAGTAAAAACTGCGGGCGATGGGTGAAATATACGCGCAGCATTATATGTGATCCGTATATGTGATCGCTCATTTTAACTAAAAACTGTCGTCACTGGCTTTTGCGGGCGATGCCACATATGTAATCTTGCTCAGTGGTGGTTAACAAACCTGCTCTTACGTGATTGGTTGAGCAAGAGCAGGGGGCAGTATTACATGAGAAACTGTTTGTGCAATGATCAATATGGCAGTGAATGCTGCTCACTACTTGTGTTCCTAGACAGACCGGTTCTCTACATACAAACCTTGTCTGTCTAGATATTAAAATGTGCCCCTAAGAGCTTTTACATTTTTAATGTTTAATGCCTACATTGTCCTTTAAGGGACAGAAAATTGAAACTTAAACTTTCATGGTTTAGATAGAGTATGCAATTTTCCAATTTACTTATATTATCAACTTTATTTCATTATCTTGTTATTCTTTGTTGAAAAGCATACCTAGGTAGTCTCAGGAGCAGCATTGCACTACTGGGAGCTAGCTGCTGATTTGTGGCAGCACATGTATGCTTTTTATCCCTGCCTCACTCAATATGTTCAGCTAGCTCCTAGAAGTGCATTGATCCTCCTTCCAAAAAGGATACCAAGATAATAAAGCAAATTTGATAACACAAGTAAATTGGAAAGTTGTTTAAATTTGTATGCTCTATCTGAATCATAATAAAAATGTATTTGTTTTATGTATCTTTAAGTTTAAAAATGCCAGACATATTAGTAGAAAGATCTTACCCCCTCCCCCCCCCCATTATTTACTGCTAAATCTTTGTTTAACTCCAAATATACTTTGGCATCTATTTATCAAGCCGTCAACTTACTTGCATTCTACGGCACCAATACGCTTGCCTAAGATCACCTAACATCGCTGCCGCGGACCTGAATACGCTCTCCAAAGTTACCAAAAAAGCTGTCCAAAAGCCGCGCACCAAGTACGGGGCAATGAGCAGCGGACTGTTGTTAACTAACAGTCATCGATCTCGCTGCTCTTCAGCTTTTTCCCAGCTTTATTGGTATACTGTCACTAAGCACCGCCACTATACTATACTGTTTACCCCCTATACCGCCGCTCCCAGAGCCCACTGCAACTCTAATAAATGTATTAACCCCTAAACCGCCGCTCACGGACCCCGCCGCAACTAAATAAAGTGTTTAACCACTAAACCGCCACTCCCGGAGCCCACCGCCACCTACGTTATACTTATTAACCACTAATCTTCCGCCCATTACACTGCCGCCACCTACATTATATTTATTAACCCCTAATCTGCCGCCCCCTACACCGCCGCCACCTACATTATATAAGATCGCCTAACATCGCTGCCGCGGACCTGAATACGTTCTCTATTAAAAATCCACACACCTAGTACAGTGCGATGATCAGCGCACTGTTGTTAACTAACAGTCATCGATCACGCTGCTCTTCGGCTTTTTCACAGCTTTATTGGTACCCTGTCACTAAACACCCACACTATACTATACAGGGAGTGCAGAATTATTAGGCAAATGAGTATTTTGACCACATCATCCTCTTTATGCATGTTGTCTTACTCCAAGCTGTATAGGCTCGAAAGCCTACTACCAATTAAGCATATTAGGTGATGTGCATCTCTGTAATGAGAAGGGGTGTGGTCTAATGACATCAACACCCTGGGGGGTAGTTATCAAGCCGTCAACCTCAAATACGCTGCGTATTCCGCAGCGTATTTGTGGCGAGGCTGATACGCCTTAGTTATCAAAGGCTCGAGACCGGCAAAAGTAGAATTTTGTGACGTCAGCTTCGATCCGCCGGACTCAGTCCGACACAGATCGATTCTTACGTCACTCCAGATGTTCCGCACACAAGTGCGGCACATTCTCACTACTTTTGCTAGCTATCAAAAAACTAGCAGGTACGCTCGGCACTTTTACGGCCCAGCGTACCTGGTTTTCAAAGCGCCAGCCTGGAGGCGGCGGATCCCATAGGAATCAATGGGAGTCTGACCATAGCGAAAGTACAAGTTCGCTGCTGACAGACATCCCATTGATTTCTATGGGAGCTGTCTGCACCTAACACCCTAACATGTACCCCGAGTCTAAACACCAGTAATCTGACCCCCCCTACACCGCCGCAAATAAATAAAGTTATTACCCCCTAAACCGCCGCTCCCGGAGCCCACCGCAAGCTACTCTATACATATTAACCCCTAAACCGCCGCTCCCGGAGCCCACCGCAACTATAATAAATGTATTAACCCCTAACCCGCCGCTCCCTGAACCCGCCGCAACCTATATTAAATGTATTAACCCCTATCCTGCCCCCCCTACACCGTCGCCACCTATAATACATTTATTAACCCCTAATCTGCCCCCCCTACACCGTCGCCACCTATAATAAATTTATTAACCCCTATCCTGCCCCCCACTACGCCGCCGCCACTGTAATAAAATGATTAACCCCTAAACCTAACCCTAACCCTAACGCCCCCTAACAAATATTAATTAAATAAATCTAAATAAATTAACTCTTATTAACTAAATGAATCCTATTTAAAACTAAATACTTACCTTTAAAATAAACCCTAATATAGCTACAATATAAATAATAATTATATTGTAGCTATCTTAGGATTTATTTTTATTTTACAGGTACCTTTCAATTTATTTTAACCATGTACAATAACTATTAAATAGTTATTAACTATTTAATAGCTTACCTAGCTAAAATAAAGAGAAATGTACCTGTGAAATAAATCCTAACCTAAGTTACAATTACACCTAACACTACACTATACTTTAATAAATTATTCCTATTTAAAAATAAATACTTACCTGTAAAATAAACCCTAAGATAGCTACAATGTAATTAATAATTATATTATAGCTATCTTAGGATTTATATTTATTTTACAGGTAACTTTGTATTTATTTTAGCTAGTTAGAATAGTTATTAAATAGTTATTAATAGGTATTTAATAACTACCTAGCTAAAAGAAATACAAAATTACCTGTAAAATAAATCCTAACTTAAGTTACAATTAAACCTAATACTACACTATCATTAAATTAATTAAATAAACTACCTACAAAGAACTACAATGAAATACAATTACATAAACTAACTAAAGTACAAAAAATAAAAAAAGCTAAGTTACAAAAAATAAAAAATTAAGTTACAAACATGTTAAAAATATTACAACAATTTTAAGCTACTTACACCTAATCTAAGCCCCCTAATAAAATAACAAACCCCCCCAAAATAAAAAAAATCCCTACCCTATTCTAAATTACATAAATTTCAAAGCTCTTTTACCTTACCAGCCCTTAAAAGGGCCATTTGTGGGGGCATGCCCCAAAAAGTTCAGCTCTTTTGCCTGTAAAATAAAAATACAACCCCCCCCCCCAACATTAAAACCCACCACCCACATACCCCTAATCTAACCCAAACCCCCCTTACAAAAACCTAACACTAATCCCCTGAAGATCATCCTACCTTGAGTCGTCTTCACTCAGCCGAGCCACCGATGGAACTGAAGAGGACATCCGGAGCGGAAGAAGTTAATCCTACAAGCGGCGCTGAAGAAATCTTCCATCCGATGAAGTCATCATCCAGGCGGCGCTGAAGAAGTCTTCGATCCGGCCGATGTCATCTTCAAAGAGGCGCTGAAGAGGTCTTCTATCCGGGCGAAGTCATCTTCCAAGCCGGGTCTTCAATCTTCCTTCCGCCGACGCGGAACCACCTTCTTCACCGACGGACTACGACGAATGACGGCTCCTTTAAGGGACGTCATCCAAGATGGCGTCCCCTCAATTCCGATTGGCTGATAGGATTCTATCAGCCAATCGGAATTAAGGTAGGAAAATCTGATTGGCTGATGGAATCAGCCAATCAGATTCAAGTTCAATCCGATTGGCTGATCCAATCAGCCAATCAGATTGAGCTCGCATTCTATTGGCAGATCGGAACAGCAAATAGAATGCGAGCTCAATCTGATTGGCTGATTCCATCAGCCAATCAGATTTTCCTACCTTAATTCCGATTGGCTGATAGAATCCTATCAGCCAATCGGAATTGAGGGGACGCCATCTTGGATGACGTCCCTTAAAGGAGCCGTCATTCGTCGTAGTCCGTCGGTGAAGAAGGTGGTTCCGCGTCGGCGGAAGGAAGATTGAAGACCCGGCTTGGAAGATGACTTCGCCCGGATAGAAGACCTCTTCAGCGCCTCTTTGAAGATGACATCGGCCGGATCGAAGACTTCTTCAGCGCCGCCTGGATGATGACTTCATCGGATGGAAGATTTCTTCAGCGCCGCTTGGAGGATTAACTTCTTCCGCTCCGGATGTCCTCTTCAGTTCCATCGGTGGCTCGGCTGAGTGAAGACGACTCAAGGTAGGATGATCTTCAGGGGATTAGTGTTAGGTTTTTGTAAGGGGGGTTTGGGTTAGATTAGGGGTATGTGGGTGGTGGGTTTTAATGTTGGGGGGGGGGTTGTATTTTTATTTTACAGGCAAAAGAGCTGAACTTTTTGGGGCATGCCCCCACAAATGGCCCTTTTAAGGGCTGGTAAGGTAAAAGAGCTTTGAAATTTATGTAATTTAGAATAGGGTAGGGATTTTTTTTATTTTGGGGGGGTTTGTTATTTTATTAGGGGGCTTAGATTAGGTGTAAGTAGCTTAAAATTGTTGTAATATTTTTAACATGTTTGTAACTTAATTTTTTATTTTTTGTAACTTAGCTTTTTTTATTTTTTGTACTTTAGTTAGTTTATGTAATTGTATTTCATTGTAGTTCTTTGTAGGTAGTTTATTTAGTTAATTTAATGATAGTGTAGTATTAGGTTTAATTGTAACTTAAGTTAGGATTTATTTTACAGGTAATTTTGTATTTCTTTTAGCTAGGTGGTTATTAAATAGTTAATAACTATTTAATAACTATTCTAACTAGCTAAAATAAATACAAAGTTACCTGTAAAATAAATATAAATCCTAAGATAGCTATAATATAATTATTAATTACATTGTAGCTATCTTAGGGTTTATTTTACAGGTAAGTATTTATTTTTAAATAGGAATAATTTATTAAAGTATAGTGTAGGGTTAGGTGTAATTGTAACTTAGGTTAGGATTTATTTCACAGGTACATTTCTCTTTATTTTAGCTAGGTAAGCTATTAAATAGTTAATAACTATTTAATAGTTATTGTACATGGTTAAAATAAATTGAAAGGTACCTGTAAAATAAAAATAAATCCTAAGATAGCTAGAATATAATTATTATTTATATTGTAGCTATATTAGTGTTTATTTTAAAGGTAAGTATTTAGTTTTAAATAGGATTCATTTAGTTAATAAGAGTTAATTTATTTAGATTTATTTAATTAATATTTAAGTTAGGGGGGCGTTATGGTTAGGGTTAGACTTAGGTTTAGGGGTTAATCATTTTATTACAGTGGCGGCGGCGTAGTGGGGGGCAGGATAGGGGTTAATAAATTTATTATAGGTTGCGGCGGGTTCATGGAGCGGCGGTTTAGGGGTTAAACTATTTATTTAGTTGCGGAGAGGTGCGGGATCAGCAGGATAGGGGTTAATAATTTTATAATAGAGGGCGACGGTATAGGGGGGCAGGATAGGCAGCGGTGTCCGGGAGCGGCGGTTTAGGGGTTAATACATTTATAAGACTTGCGGCGGGGTCTAGGAGCGGCGGTTTAGGGGTTAATACATTTATAAGACTTGCGGCGGGGTCTAGGAGCGGCGGTTTAGGGGTTAATACATTTATAAGACTTGCGGCGGGGTCTAGGAGCGGCGGTTTAGGGGTTAATACATTTATAAGACTTGCGGCGGGGTCTAGGAGCGGCGGTTTAGGGGTTAATACATTTATAAGACTTGCGGCGGGGTCTAGGAGCGGCGGTTTAGGGGTTAGTAACTTTATTTAGTTGCGGGGGCCTCCGGGGGCGCCGGTATAGGGGGTAGAACAGTGCAGTTTAGTGTGAGTGCTTAGTGACAGGCTAGCAATAAAGCTGGGAAAAAGCCGAAGGGCAGCGAGATCGGATGAGTGATAACTGTCACAGTCCGCTGCTCATCGCCCCGCGGCTTTTTGACAGCTTTATTTGATAACTTAGGCGAACGTATTCAAGGTCCGCGGCGGCGAAGGTAGGCGAGCTTAGGCGGACGTATTGGGCCGGCGAAGCCAGAAAAGTAGACGGCTTGATAAGTAGCCCCCCCTATATCAGGTGTGCATAATTATTAGGCAACTTCCTTTCCTTTGGCAAAATGGGTCAAAAGAAGGACTTGACAGGCTCAGAAAAGTCAAAAATAGTGAGATATCTTGCAGAGGGATGCAGCACTCTTAAAATTGCAAAGCTTCTGAAGCGTGATCATCGAACAATCAAGCGTTTCATTCAAAATAGTCAACAGGGTCGCAAGAAGCGTGTGGAAAAACCCAGGCGCAAAATAACTGCCCATGAACTGAGAAAAGTCAAGCGTGCAGCTGCCAAGATGCCACTTGCCACCAGTTTGGCCATATTTCAGAGCTGCAACATCACTGGAGTGCCCAAAAGCACAAGGTGTGCAATACTCAGAGACATGGCCAAGGTAAGAAAGGCTGAAAGACGACCACCACTGAACAAGACACACAAGCTGAAACGTCAAGACTGGGCCAAGAAATATCTCAAGACTGATTTTTCTAAGGTTTTATGGACTGATGAAATGAGAGTGAGTCTTGATGGGCCAGATGGATGGGCCCGTGGCTGGATTGGTAAAGGGCAGAGAGCTCCAGTCCGACTCAGACGCCAGCAAGGTGGAGGTGGAGTACTGGTTTGGGCTGGTATCATCAAAGATGAGCTTGTGGGGCCTTTTCGGGATGAGGATGGAGTCAAGCTCAACTCCCAGTCCTACTGCCAGTTTCTGGAAGACACCTTCTTCAAGCAGTGGTACAGGAAGAAGTCTGCATCCTTCAAGAAAAACATGATTTTCATGCAGGACAATGCTCCATCACACGCGTCCAAGTACTCCACAGCGTGGCTGGCAAGAAGGGGTATAAAAGAAGAAAATCTAATGACATGGCCTCCTTGTTCACCTGATCTGAACCCCATTGAGAACCTGTGGTCCATCATCAAATGTGAGATTTACAAGGAGGCAAAACAGTACACCTCTCTGAACAGTGTCTGGGAGGCTGTGGTTGCTGCTGCACGCAATGTTGATGGTGAACAGATCAAAACATTGAAAGAATCCATGGGTGTCAGGCTTTTGAGTGTCCTTGCAAAGAAAGGTGGCTATATTGGTCACTGATTTGTTTTTGTTTTGTTTTTGAATGTCAGAAATGTATATTTGTGAATGTTGAGATGTTATATTGGTTTCACTGGTAAAAATAAATAATTGAAATGGGTATATATTTGTTTTTTGTTAAGTTGCCTAATAATTATGCACAGTAATAGTCACCTGCACACACAAATATCCCCCTAAAATAGCTATAACTAAAAACAAACTAAAAACTACTTCCAAAACTATTCAGCTTTGATATTAATGAGTTTTTTGGGTTCATTGAGAACATGGTTGTTGTTCAATAATAAAATTAATCCTCAAAAATACAACTTGCCTAATAATTCTGCACTCCCTGTACTGTTTACCCCCTATACCGCCGCTCCCAGAGCCCACCGCAACTCTAATAAATGTATTAACCCCTAAACAACCGCTCACGGACCCCGCCGCAACTAAATAAAGTGTTTAACCCCTAAACCGCCACTCCCGGAGTCCACCGCCACCTACGTTATACTTATTAACCACTAATCTTCCGCCCCCTACACTGCCGCCACCTACATTATATTTATTAACCCCTAATCTGCCGCCCCCTACACCGCCGTCACCTACATTATATTTATTAACCCCTAATCTGCCCCCCCTACACCGCCGCCACCTACATTATATTTATTAACCCCTAATCTGTCCCCCCTACACCGCCACCACCTACATTATACTTATTAACCCCTAATCTGCCCCCTACACTGCCGCCACCTACCTAAATTTATTAACCCCTAATCTGCCGCCCCCAACGTCGCCGCCACTATATTAAATGTATTAACCCCTAAACCTAAGTCTAACCCTAACACCCCCTAACTTAAATATAATTTAAATAAATATTCCTATCATTAAATAAATTATTCCTATTTAAAACTAAATACTTACCTGTAAAATAAACCCTACGATAGCTACAATATAACTAATAGTTACATTGTAGCTAGCTTAGGGTTCATTTTTATTTTACAGGCAAGTTTGTATTTATTTTAACTAGGTACAATAGTTATTAAATAGTTATTAACTATTTAATAACTTCCTAGTTAAAATAAATACAAATATACCTGTAAAATAAAACCTAACCTAAGTTACAATTACACCTAACACTACACTATAATTAAATTAATTCCCTAAACTAAATACAATTAAATACAATTAAATAAAATTATCTAAAGTACAAAAACAAACAAACACTAAATTACAGAAAATAATAAACAAATTACAAGATTTTTAAACTAATTACACCTAATCTAATCCCCCTAACAAAATAAAAAATCCCCCCCAAAATAAAAAAAGCCCTTCGTTACACTACATTACAAATAGCCCTTAAAAGGGCCTTTTGCGGGGCATTGCCCCAAAGTAATCAGCTCTTTTACCTGTAAAAAAAATTACACCCCCCCAACATTAAAACCCACCACCCACACAACCAACCCTACTCTAAAACCCACCCAATCCCCCCTTAAAAAAACCTAACACTAACCCCTTGAAGATCACCCTACCGTGAGAAGTCTTCACCCAACCGGGTCGAAGTCCTCAACGAAGCCGGCAGAAGTGGTCCTCCAGATGGGCAGAAGACGTCCGACGCGGAGCATCCTTTTCATCCGACGTCTTCTTGAACAATGACGGTTCCTTTAAGTGACGTCATCCAAGATGGCGTCCCTTCAATTCCGATTGGCTGATAGAATTCTATCAGCCAATCGGAATTAAGGTAGGAAAAATCCTATTGGCTGATGCAATCAGCCAATAGGATTGAACTTCTATCCTATTGGCTGATCCAATCAGCCAATAGGATTGAGCTTGCATTCTATTGGCTGTTCCAATCAGCCAATAGGATTGAGCTTGCATTCTATTGGCTGTTCCAGTCAGCCAATAGAATGCAAGCTCAATCCTATTGGCTGATTGCATCAGCCAATAGGATTTTTCCTACCTTAATTCCGATTGGCTGATAGAATTCTATCAGCCAATCGGAATTGAAGGGACGCCATCTTGGATGACGTCACTTAAAGGAACAGTCATTGTTCAAGAAGACGTCGGATGAAGAGGATGCTCCACGTCGGATGTATTGAAGATGGAGCCGCTCTGCGCCAGATGGATGAAGATAGAAGATGCCGTCTGGATGAAGACTTCTGCCTGTCTGGAGGACCACTTCTGCCCATCTGGAGGACTACTTCTGCCGGCTTCGTTGAGGACTTCGGCCCGGTTGGGTGAAGACTTCTCACGGTAGGGTGATCTTCAAGGGGTTAGTGTTAGGTTTTTTTAAGGGGGGATTGGGTGGGTTTTAGAGTAGGGGTGGTTGTGTGGGTGGTGGGTTTTAATGTTGGGGGGGTTGTAATTTTTTTACAGGTAAAAGAGCTGATTACTTTGGGGCAATTCCCTGCAAAAGCCCCTTTTAAGGGCTATTCGTAATTTAGTGTAGGGTAGGGTTTTTTTTATTTTGGGGGGACTTTTTTATTTTGTTAGGGGGATTAGATTAGGTGTAATTAGTTTAAAAATCTTGTAATTTGTTTATTATTTTCTTTATTTTAGTGGGGGGGTTTTTGTACTCTAGATAATTTTATTTAATTGTATTTAATTGTATTTAGTTTAGGGAATTAATTTAATTATAGTGTAGTGTTAGGTGTAATTGTAACTTAGGTTAGGTTTTATTTTACAGGCATATTTGTATTTATTTTGATTAGGAAGTTATTAAATAGTTAATAACTATTTAATAAATATTGTACCTAGTTAAAATAAATACAAACTTGCCTGTAAAATAAAAATAAACCCTAAGCTAGCTACAATGTAACTATTAGTTATATTGTATCTAGCTTAGGGTTTATTTTAGAGGTAAGTATTTAGTTTTAAATAGGAATAATTTATTTAATGATAGGAATATTTATTTATATTTATTTAAATTATATTTAAGTTAGTGGGTGTTAGGGTTAGGGTTAGACTTAGGTTTAAGGGTTAATAAATTTAATATAGTGGCGGCGACGTTGGGGGCGGCAGATTAGGGGTTAATAAATGTAGGTAGGTGGCGGTGGTGTAGGGGGGCAGATTAGAGGTCAATAAGTATAATGTAGGTGGCGGTGGTGGCGGGCCGGCAGATTAGGGATCAATAAGTATAATGTAGGTGGCGGTGGTGGCGGGGCGGCAGATTAGGGGTTAATAAGTATAATGTAGGTGGCGGCGGTGTAGGGGGGGGCAGATTAGGGGTGTTTAGACTCGGGGTACATGTTAGGGTGTTAGGTGTAAACGTTACCATAGGAATCAATGGGATATCGGGCAGAGGGAGATCATAAGCTTTCGCTGCTTTCAGACTCCCATTGATTCCTATGGTATCCGCCGCCTCCAGGGCCGGAATAGTGGCGAGCGTACCTGGTAGATATTTGATAACTAGCAAAAGTAGTCAGATTGTGCCGAATTTGCGTTCGGAACATCTGTAATGATGTAAGCATCGATCTGTGTCGGACTGAGTCCGGCGGATCGTATGTTACCTCACAAAATTCTACTTTTGCCGGTCTGTAGGGTTTGATAACTAAGGGGAATCAGGCTCGCCACAAATACGCTGCAGAATTTCAGCGTATTTGCGGTTGACAGCTTGATAAATAGATGCCTTTGTTACAAGTGTAAACCTTTTATGCAATATGAATCAAATACACAGAATAATAGAATTCTAGAGGGTTTTTATTCCCCAGAGTCCTCTCTGATCTGATGGTTATATTATAATATAATAATATTATTATAATATTTTTCTGACATTTTCGACTAATTTTAATACTACCCGTGGATTTAGCGAGATATTTATTTTCTGTGAGATATTTATTTTCTGCTTGATTAATAAATGGGCTACATACAATATACTGTAAGATATTCCCGTAGTTGGGTGTGTGCCTCTCTCTCTCCCGCTCCCTCTGTCTCTCTCCCCCTCCCTCTCTTCTCTCTCTCTCCCCCTCCCTCTCTTCTCTCTCACTCCCCCTCCCTCTCTCCCCCTCCCTATGTCTCTTTCTCCCCCTCCCTCTGTCTCTCTCTCTCTCCCCCTCCATCTGTCTCTCTCTCCCCCACCCTCTGTCTCTCTCTCCCCCACCCTCTGTCTCTCTCTCCCCCACCCTCTGTCTCTCTCGTCCTCCATCTGTCTCTCTTGTCCTCCATCTGTCTCTCTCGTCCTCCATCTGTCTCTCTCGTCCTCCATCTGTCTCTCTCGTCCTCCATCTGTCTCTCTCGTCCTCCATCTGTCTCTCTCGCCCTCCCTCTGTCTCTCTCGCCCTCCCTCTGTCTCTCTCGCCCTCCCTCTGTCTCTCTCACCCTCGACCTCTCTACCTCTCTCTCTCTCCCCCTCCCTCTGTCTCTCTCTCTCTCCCCCTCCCTCTGTCTCTCTCCTCTTTCTCTCTCCCCCTCCCTCTGTCTCTCTCCTCTTTCTCTCTCCCTCCACTCTTTCTCTCTCCCACTCTCTCTCCTCTGTCTCTCCCTCTCTCTATCCCCCTCCCTCTCTTTCTCTCTCTCTCCCCCTTCCTCTATCTCTCTCAATATTTAGACATGTATATGTATGTATATATCCATTAAAGCCCTTTCTATTTAAATACCTTGTTATATACCATATACCTTCTAACCCTAGTTATTTTTTATTAATATTTCTATCAATAATTTTCATCAGATGGTGTATATATGAGTGTAACACTTTATTTTATTGTACTTATGTTGTGTTTGATACAACTTTTTTTTTTTTTAGCCCTAACTCCATAAGCAAGGACATATGTCGCGCTAACCCAACAAGTGCAAATTCCGTTTGCGTTCATGCGGTTGTGTTTTACTTTCAACTTGTAATATGCGTACAAGTTGGTGCTGGCGCAATATTTAAATACTGTGTGCTGACGTTAGCGCGCCACTTGTAATTTAGCCCATAGTTAGTTAGGATCAGCAATGTGCATGCTCTGACAAACATACTTGAAACTTGCCAATACAGGTGGTTCCTCCTATAGTGGATCCTCCATTTACACCTATTTATTTATGTCCATCTTGTGCCTCTATTCAGACTTGAAATACCCAGATATGGCATCCTCTATTGTCTGGTCATTCATTTTGCTAACATTTTGTGAAAGCCTTGGTGTAAATATGGCTTTCAGCGATATGACAATGGAATATTTGGCACTTACTGTAAACTAGCTTCAAACTGAACTATAAAAACAATAGGCGCCAGGAATGTTTATAGAAAAAAAACCACATAGTATTGTTTGTTGAAGAAACAGATGTATGGATGTAAGCAGCTCACGTCAGCTGTATATCTATATGTTTAAAGTTGGAAAGTGTGCAAAACATAAAAATGATTTAGTATATTAAGTCATGCTTTTTTTTTTATTCTAAGATTTCCTTACAAGGTTTCTAAAGTATGTGCATTATAATTAAAATCTAACTATTATCCAGGTAGGGAAACTGTACATCCAACTCAAATAGCATCATGATTTCGAACAACCATTAATATCAAGGGTAATGAGGTACATGGCTTTGTTTATCATAGTCCAATTCATCTACCAGCTAGAGGAGAGCAGAATTTTTAGTAAACCATGGTGGTATACTCAAGCCTAGGGACATAAGGCTGGAGGGCCTGATAAATCTATCTATCTATCTATTTATCTATCTATCATATATATATATATATATATATATATATATATATATATATATATATATATATATATATATATATATATATATATATATACATACATACATACATACATACATACATACATACATACATACACACACACACACACATGTATTTATATATATATATATGTATATATACATGTATAAAACATCTCTCAAAATATATGGCACCACTATGTGGTTTTTTAATAGTGATAGATAGATAGATTGACATTAACATTTTGGGTCCCTCCACCCTTCTTCAGACCTTACGGAGAAGAAAGTTATTAGTGTTTAAATGGAAAACCCCTTTCAATCATCAATCAGGTACTAAACATAGGTGAATCAGTTTCTAGGCAATCATTATATATTGTAAAATAAATACATTGTCAAAATCGGCTAGATTACGAGTTTTGCGTTATAGTGAAAAAGCAGTGTTATCAGGTTATAACGCTGCTTTTTCACTACCGCTGGTATTAC
This sequence comes from Bombina bombina, assembly GCF_027579735.1. Lineage (NCBI taxonomy): Eukaryota > Metazoa > Chordata > Amphibia > Anura > Bombinatoridae > Bombina > Bombina bombina. The sequence continues at coordinate 874,906,303 of NC_069504.1, forward strand.
GAGTCTTGCAGGCTTAGGGGCACCGCACACTTTTATTGCAAATTGCGTAAAGCTTTTTCAAAGGGGTTTTCATAGCGCCGATATTACAAGATTTTCCTGGGAGGCCAAAAAGTGAGCGGTACACCCTATCCTGTCAAGATTCGTAACGAATTCTAAAGTCAGTAGTTATGAGTTTTACACTACAAAGCTGTAGCATAAAACTCATAACTAAAGTGTTACAAAGTACACTAACACCCATAAACTACCTATTAACCCCTAAACCGAGGCCCTCCCGCATTGCAAACACTATAATACAATTATTAACCCCTAATCTGCCGCTCCCGACATCGCCACCACTATAATAAACATATTAACCCCTAAACCGCCGTACTCCCGCATCGCAAACACTATTTAAATAGTATTAACCCCCAATCTGCCGTCCCTAACATAGCCGCCACCTACCTACATTTATTAACCCCTATTCTGCCGCCCCTAACATCGCCGCCACTATACTAAAGTTATTAACCCCTAACCCTAAGTCGAACCCTAACCCTAACACTCCCTAGCTTAAATATAATTAAATTAAATCTAAATCAAACCTACTATTAATAACTAAATAATTCCTATTTAAAAATAAATACTTACCTATAAAATAAACCCTAAGCTAGCTACAATATAACTAATAGTCACATTGTATCTAACTTAGGGTTTATTTTTATTTTACAGGCAAGTTTGTATTTATTTTAACTAGGTAGATTAGTTACTAAATAGTTATTAACTATTTAATAACTACCTAGCTAAAATAAATACAAATGTACCTGTAAAATAAAACCTAACCTGCCTTAAACTAACACCTAACATTACCTAAATTAAATACAATTAACTAAATTCAATACAATTAGCTAAATTACAAACAAAAAAACACTAAATTACAGAAAATAAAAAACAAATTACAAGATATTTAAACTAATTACACCTAATCTAATAGCCCTATCAAAATAAAAAAAGTCCACCCAAAATAAAAAAAAACCCTAGCCTAAACTACCAATAGCCCTTAAAAGGGCCTTTTGCGGGGTATTGCCCCAAAGAAATCAGCTCTTTTACCTGTAAAAAAAAAAATACAAACAACGCCCCCAACAGTAAAACCCACCACTCACACAACCAACCCCCCAAATAAAACCCTAACTAAAAAAAACTAAGCTCCCCATTGCCCTGAAAAGGGCATTTGGATGGGCATTGCCCTTAAAAGGGCATTTAGCTCTTTTACAGCCCAAACACCTAATCTAAAAATAAAACCCACCCAATACACCCTTAAAAAATCCTAACACTAACCCCCGAAGATCCACTTACAGTTTTGAAGAGCCGACATCCATCGTCAACGAAGCCGGGAGAAGTCTTCATCCAAGCAGCAAGATATCCTCAACGAAGCCAGCAGAAGTGGTCCTCCAGACGGGCAGAAGTCTTCATCCAGACGGCATCTTCTATCTTCATCCATCTGGCGCGCAGTGGGTCCATCTTCAAGACATCCGACGGCTACCCGACAAATGAAGGTTCCTTTAAGTGACGTCTTTCAAGATGGTGTCCCTTAGATTCCGATTGGCTAATATAATTCTATCAGCCAATCGGTATTAAGGTTGAAAAAATCCTATTGGCTGATCCAATCAGCCAATAGGATTGAGCTCGCATTCTATTGGCTGACTGGAACAGTAAATGCCTGTTTGATAAACTCACTTAAGCCAATCAAAAAGCACTAATCTGTAAATGGGCGGGGCCATGTGTTGGATAACACAGTGTGTCATATGTCATCTGCTTTCAGCTCTCCAACCACATGGATGAATCTAGACTTTACTTTTATTATGAGGGTGAGGGAAAGGTCTGTTTTTTCAAAAAAGCTTTTGCATTTTGTGCATCACATACATCTAAAATAAGGGTTTTCAAACCTGTCCTCTGGCCTTCCTAACAAACCAGATTTCCAGGATTACCTTGGGTGAGTGCAGGTAATAACCATCGGCCAGATTACGAGTTTTGCGGTAAGAGGGATGCGTTGCTAACTTGCACGTTATTCTCACCGCTCACTTACTTACAGCGCTGGTATTACAGGTTTTCAGAAACCCTTAGGCAAGAAGTGAGCGTAGAGCAAAATTGAGCTCCATACCGCACTCCAATACCAGTGCTGCTTAAGTCAGCGGTGAGCTGGTTGTACGTGCGCATAGACATCAATGGGCAGAGCCAGCTGAAAAAAAGTCTAACACCTGCAATAAAGCAGCGTAAAGCTCAGTAACGCAGCCCCATTGATTCCTATGGGGAAACAAAATTTATATTTACACCTAACACCCTAACATTAACCCGGAGTCTAAACACCCCTAATCTTACACTTATTAACCCCTAATCTGCCGTTCCGGTCATCGCCGCCACTATAATAAACATATTAACCCCTAAACCGCCGCACTCCAGCATCGCAAACACTAGTTAAATATTATTGCTCCCTAATCTGCCGCCCCTAACATCGCCGCCACCAACCTACATTTATTAACCCATAATCTGCCGCCCCCAACGTCGCCGCCACTATACTAAAGTTATTAACCCCTAACCCTAAGTCTAACCCTAACCCCCCAACTTAAATATAATTAAAATAAATCTAAATAAAACTTACTATTAATAACTAAATAATTCCTATTTAAAACTAAATACTTACCTGTAAAATAAACCCTAAGATAGCTACAATATAATTAATAGTTACATTGTATCTATCTTAGTGTTTATTTTTATTTTACAGGCAAAAAACCCTAGCCTAAACTACAAATAGCCCTTATAAGGGCCTTTTGCGGGGCATTGCCCCAAAGAAATCAGCTTTTTTACCTGTAAAAAAAAATACAAACACCCCCCAACAGTAAAACCCACCACCCACACAACCAAACCCCCAAATAAAAACCTAACTAAAAAAAACCTAATCTCCCCATTGCCCTGAAAAGGGCATTTGGATGGGCATTGCCCTTAAAAGGGCATTTAGATCTATTGCAGCCCAAACCCCTAATCTAAAAATTATCTTCTATCTTCATCCTTCCGACGCGGAGCGGCTCCATTTTCAAGACATCCGGTGTGGAACATCCTCTTCAATCGATGGCTTCTTCTACAATGACGTCATCCAAGATGGCGTCCCTTAGATTCCGATTGGCTGATAGAATTTCAGCCAATCGGAATTAAGGTTTAAAAAATCGTATTATCTGATGCAATCAGCCAATAGGATTGAGCTTGCATTCTATTGGCTGATTGGAACAGCCAATAGAATGCAAGCTCAACCCTATTGGCTGATTGGATGAGCCAATAGGATTGAACTTCAATCCTATTGGCTGATTGCCTCAGCCAATAGGATTTTTTCAACCTTAATTCCGATTGGCTGATAGAATTCTATCAGCCAATCGGAATCTAAGGGATGCCATCTTGGATGACGTCATTTAAAGGAACCTTCATTGTAGAAGAAGTCGACGATTGAAGAGGATGCTCCGCGCCGGATGTCTTGAAGATGGAGCCGCTCCGCGTCGGAAGGATGAAGATAGAAGATGCCGTCTGGGTGAAGACTTCTGCCCGTCTGGAGGACCACTTCTGCTGGCTTCGTTGAGGACTTCTTGCCGCTTGGATGAAGACTTCTCCCAACTTCGTTGAGGATGGATGTCGGCTCTTCAAAACTGTAAGTGGATCTTCGGGGGTTAGTGTTAGGATTGTTTAAGGTTGTAGGTGTATTTGGTGGGTTTTATTTTTAGATTAGGGGTTTGGGCTGCAATAGAGCTAAATGCCCTTTTAAGGCCAATGCCCATCCAAATGCCCTTTTCAGGGCAATGGGGAGATTACTTTTTTTAGTTAGGGTTTTATTTGGGGGGTTGGTTGTGTGGCTGGTAGGTTTTACTGTTGGGGTGGTTGTTTGTATTTTTTTTACAGGTAAAAGAGCTGATTTCTTTGGGGCAATGCCCCGCAAAAGGCCCTTTTAAGGGCTATTGGTAGTTTAGTTTAGGCTAGGGTTTTTTTTATTTTGGTTGGGCTTTTTTTATTTTGATAGGGCTATTAGATTAGCTGTAATTAGTTTAAAGGTCTGTTTTCAATAGGAATTATTTAGGTAATGATAGTAAGTTTTATTTATATTTATTTTAATTATATTTAAGTTAGGGGGGGTTAGGGTTAGGCTTAAGGGTTAATAACTTTAGTATAGTGGCGGCGCCATTGCGGGCGGCAGATTAGGGGTTAATAAATGTAGATAGGTGGCGGCGATGTTAGGGACAGCAGATTAGGGGTTAATAATATTTAACTAGTGTTTACGATGCAGGAGTGCGGCGGTTTAGGGGTTAATATTTTCATTCTAGTGGCGGCGATGTCGGGAGCGGCAGATTAGGAGTTAATAATTTTATTATAGTGTTTGCTATGCGGGAGGGCCTCGGTTTAGGGGTTAATAGGTAGTTTATGGGTGTTAGTGTACTTTGTAACACTTTAGTTATGAGTTTTATGCTACAGCTTTGTAGCGTAAAACTCATAACTACTGACTTTAGAATGCTTTACGAATCTTGACGGGATAGGGTGTATCGCTCACTTTTTGGCCTCCCAGGACAAGCTTGTAATACCGGCGCTATTAAAATCCCATTGAAAAAAGACTATACGCAATTTGTGTAAGTTGATTTGCGGTAAGGCCAAAAAAGTGTGCGGTGCCCCTAAATCTGCAAGACTCGTAATACCAGCGGTAGTGAAAAAGCAGCGTTTTTTCACTATAACGCAAAACTCGTAATCTAGCCGAATGTTTACTAATCAGCTGATTATTTCACCTGAGCTTCCGTTCCGGTATCCTTAAAATCAGGCCTGTTAGGGTGGACTGAGGACGGGTTTTAAAACCCCTGATCTAAAACATCCTATTTTAGTCCTTTTTAGCCAAGTTTGTTTTGTATAACTACAATTACGGTCTGTATTCAACAATAAATCTTTAAATTAAAATGTCTACCTCTGTGAAAATTCATGAGTGGAATGTGCATATTTTTAATAGGCAAGTTCTTAACTTACTGTACTATAGACCAATGTTTCATCTTTACATCACTCAATTCATGTCTATGATTTAACTGGGCAGTTTCCATGTAACTCTAAATATGAAGTATTACGATTGGATATTTGATTGTAGAGATAGTGTCACAAAGTCAATGTCTGTCCAGGCTAAAGTAGTAAATGCTGTACACACTAGCCCAACACACTAGGTAAGGCCCAGGACTTGACTAGAGGTTCGGTGGTCCAAATCAAGAGCAGTCAAATAGCTGAGCTGGAACCAGTAAGACAATGAAGTGCAGGAGGAGTTGACAAAAAGTTAGCAAATGTCAGTACACTTCCGAGCTAAAAAAAATAGTGAATCAGGCCAAGGTCAGTAACTTTGAGAGAGCAAGGTACAAAACAGCAGGGAAAAGAATAGTCAAAAGGACAAAGCTTGGGGGGGCGGAGCTGGCTCTATATCTGAGCGGTCGCACAACATATCAGCTCCGGCAAAATTTATTATATACAAGCAGTTGTGACCACTCAGAGCAGACAACTTTTCATGAAATATTGGCCGATTAACTGAGGAAACACAACAGACACCGAGAACTAAAAAAGTGACTTGAGCAACAGCATATTCCACTGTTTATGCCAGTAAGGATTACCGCAGCAAAAGTGGAGAGGACGCCATCTTGTCAACTAGGCCACCCCGGGATCTCACTACTGAGACTAGCCCCCTCACTACTACAACTCAAGGCATCCTGTCATTCCCTTAACATGGATAACCACATAACTGATACAGTTTTCAAAGATCTTTTTATGGCTTTGGAACGCAAAATGGATCGCTGCTTTAATGATCTTCGTCATTCATTACACTCAGAGCTGACATGTGGGGACACAGACCCCGGGGAACCTGAGACTCTGATACCTCTGCGGGATAATGCCCCTAGCAGCCAGGATCCGGGGCGGATGGAGACTACTTCTACTCTGACCACGGAACAGTGCAGCCGGACACTTCATACAGTGCCTCAATGCCTTTTAGGCAAACCCCGGCCAACACTAGCGCCTCGGCGAATAACTTCTATATGGCAGCCAGAGGCCGAACTCGTGCTTCCTCCCCGGCAATCATCTGATGCCATTACAACTGACATGGGAAGCCTTCCTCCGGAGTCAGTACAACTCAGCACCGCTAACCTTACGATGCGCAAGAGATCAACCGTTACATCATTGAAGAAACTGTTCGTCTTGGAGTCAGCTACACAAGTCCTCCCATTATATGATAGGATGCATCAGCCATCCCCTCTTGATCTATGGCGCTATGCTCATTCCCTTCCAGCTAACCAGCAGGGACAGCAACTTCTTAGTAACACCTTGTGGCCGATCATGTTCAAAGGAGGCTTCAGAAGTCTAACCGATATACCATACTCTCCATATGTCAGAAAAACCGGAGTGGGCTAGTTTCTCCTTTTTCACTTACTGAACGATTTGGGGACACATAGCGCATAGTTGTCTGCTAGTCCCTACCTTATTTCTCAGTTGGAGACTCAAATGACAGTATACTTAGGGGTTTGTTGGAAACATAGTTCTCTGTTTTCTATTTTGATTGGTTTGAATGATGTTCTTTTTTCTCCCCCCTTCCCCTTCTGAAAAGCTCTAATAACACTCAATGTGCAAGAGACACCATTACAGGTATATAGCTTTAGCAACTCCGCTCTAAGTATAATGACACAGTTTGTGGATTGGTCTTGCCCCCAGCTCACTTACCAGTACGATTTAGAATTTCATTTAAGACTGTCTGTGTCCTGATCTCAACAAGAGCTGGCATTGGGTAATGTAAATGGAGCATCGGGGCATACATAGCGGACTAATCTCTAACATTACTGATTGTTTTCTACTGCCCAGCTCCTGATGTTGTGGTTCTAAAGCTTGGTATATAAGCTGATATAAGGTGTTACACATTCTTTATCCCCTACTATGCTCTGAACAGCTAGCTCTGCTCTGATAGGGGACTTGGTTCACCCAGATTATGATATGTTGTATTTCTGTTTATACCTACTAATTAACAAATAAGAGACCCATTTTGGTTTTGCAGCAAGAACATTTCTGTTTGCCCTAAGAATTTAAATAGTTATGTTTTAATGTAGCTTTTGCAGAAAACCCTTACAACCCTGCTGTTGAGTCCTAGGTATCTGGAATTCAGTTGTTACTATATGTGTAGATCATAACTATTATTAGTTGATATATATATTTCACCATAGAGATTCATATTACAGTCCAAATTATTTAATTCAGCACAATATGCTATCATATTCTATGGCCTGTTCTAACATATATCTCTAAATGTTTATGCTGTGCTAATATTAAGATGTGAAGGGACTCAGTATACTGAAGATTATATAGACCATACTCTTTATTGGAATGGAGTATTAATATTATACATAACTAAAGGCTAGACTCCTACACTATTTAAGACTATATTAGTCCTATGCAACCTAACTCCTGGTATAGCTCCCTCATATCAATTCAGAGTCACAGTATACAGATACATCTGCTTCTATACTTCAGTACATAGAGGACCCATTAATGCAATCCGGTTCACATGATCCATTATTCACTACTACACCCTATGGGGATTCACATTACCACCCCATTTCTGCCAGCATGAACTGTTATGCCATTGGGCTAATCCATAAGAGGATAATCTCTCTTCAGTTATTCCTTTTCTCGAGCAACATATTATTTGTAAGGCTTTACAATCGTGACTAAAGGATCTGAGCCAGACCGCATGCGTGTCTGAGTAACTAGATATCCATATACATGTTTAAGATACCTACTGTACATAGATGAATATAAAGTTATAGGACTAAACATAGTTAGCCCTACAAGACATGACCTTCAAGCATATCATTCCCCCACCTCTACACCTACTACATTTTATTTAGAAACATTCTGCTATGGCTCCGCCTCCCTCCCCCCCCATTCCCCCCTCCCCTCCCCATTCCCCCCTCCCCTCCCCATTCCCCCCTCCCCTCATACTGGGTCCTATACCCATCTTTCTTTAAACCAAGCGGCTCTTGCCCGCTGTACTCTTTCTTTTCTATCACAGAATCCTTAGTAGTTATAACCCTTCATAGACAAAGACCATTTGTATAATCAAAAAGCTTCACACACCTACCAGACGAATACTTTTCCCACCACAAGTGGACTGGCTGGTTTCTTACTATATTATCACTCTGTACCCACTTCAGTTTACAAAGATAGGTCTATTTGGTCTAACTTTTCATAAAACAAAGATATAACTATGTTAATTTATGCTCATAATACTCCTTATAATACTAAAATGAGACCCCATATATACACCTGAGACATTCCACCTCTACACTCGCCAACAGATATAATATTGTGTATGTGTCAAGTGTAAGATAATATTCATTTTACCATTGTTCAAGAATTGTAGCTTTCCTTTTATGATAGCACTATTTATGCGCATACCCATGTGGAATTGTACTACCTTATTTTTTCTTGTTTGTCTCAATAAAAATATTTTTCAAAAAAAAAAAAAAAAAAAAGGACAAAGCTTGAATCAGAAACCAGCAACAAGAACTCACACTCAGGATGAGAAAAAACAAATAAGCAAAAATGTCACTGATCTTTGTCAATAAACAGTGCAGAGCTCAAGAAAGTGACACAGCAATAAAAAAAAAAGACACAAAAAAGTATTGCCCTGAATAATGATGCCATACCAAAGCGTCACCAAAAAATGATGTATTGAAAACCAACACCCATACCCGTGAGCTAACTCACATTGCAATAATCCCCCTACTCTAATAACCCCTAAACCGCCAATACCCCAATCAAATCTACCCCACTAAACTATTAACCCCCTAACTGCCAATACCCCCATCGCAAATTACCACCTAAACAATTATTTCTATTGGAATACTGAATACCCCCATCGCAAATTACCACCTAAACAATTATTTCTATTGGAATACTGAATACCCCCATCGCAAATTACCACCTAAACAATTATTTCTATTGGAATACTGAATACCCCCATCGCAAATTATTACCTAAACAATTATTTCTATTGGAATACTGAATACCCCCATCGCAAATTACCACCTAAACAATTATTTCTATTGGAATACTGAATACCCCCATCGCAAATTACCACCTAAACAATTATTTCTATTGGAATACTGAAAAATAACTGCAGACCATTCCAATCTTCTTGCCTGTTACAAGATCTGCTTTATGGCAATTTCTTCGTTGTATTAATGCAGGATAATAACTCTTGTCATCCACATGTGTGTTTTACACATGTGCCTGTGTCAGTTGCATGCGGCTGTGATATTATTAATATTGAATAATAAACATCTTGCTAGCAATTCACCTGTCATTTAACTGAAGTGGGCTATTGTCTGTCAGGCGACTGCGGTTTGAGCTTCTGCTTTTTATTTTCCCTTTATAGAACTATGTTGAACCTATTTGCTCTTCCAGACAATCCCTCTGTTTATTATTTATTGTCTCGAACGTAAGTGTTGAGTACCTTTAATTATCTGTTCCTATCTGTTCGTAACAGATGTCGCTAGAGGAGATAATTTAATCATTCTGTAAAATACAATGGGATATGGAAGTTTGCCAATTGTGTAAGGACACATAAATATTAAACAATATTGAACAACAAATTAGAAGAAAGTTTTATTTTGCTAACATTTTGTAGTGTACCAGCAGATAAAAAAAGTTTTTTGCAAAATTCCAGGTGGGTTACCCAGAGAGGCTTCTCACTTTTATTTTTAGTGGATATTCCTATGAAGAATTAGAATTCAAGTAGTGGAAACAGCACACCTGTACCTTCTTTTAGTGGGGCACGGAGCAACAGACTTCCCAAGTCTCTTCAGTATCCATAAACTTCAAAAAACTCCAGCCACCAGCTTCATTAAAAGACCTTTATTCTTTCATTCTGGGACCCAGAATGAAAGAATAAAGGTCTTTTAATGAAGCTGGTGGCTGGAGTTTTTTGAAGTTTATGGCCTATGAAGAATTAGGCAGCTACTTCTGCAGAAAAAAAGTCATGATATTTAACCCTTTGGGCCTATTTATCAAGCCGTCAACCGCAAATACGCTGGAATTCCGCAGCGTAATTGTGGCGAGCCTGATTTGCCTTATTTATAAAAAGGTTACAGACCGGCAAAAGTAGAATTTTGTGATGTAACATACGATCAACCGGTTTCAATCCGACACAGATCGATTCTTACGTCACTACAGATGTTCCGAATGCAAATTCGGCACTATCTGACTACTTTCAAATAACTACCAGGTACGCTCGCCACTATTCCGGCCCAGCGTACCTGGTTTTCAATCCCCTGCCCTGGAGGTGGCGAATGCCATAGGAATCAATGGGAGTCTGAAAGCAGCGAAAGCTCATGTTCGCTGCTGCGCGATATCCCATTGATTCCTATGGGAGAATAAAGTTACGTTTACACCTAACACCCTAACATGTACCCTGAGTCTAAACACCCCTAATCTGTCGCTCCCTACACCGCTGCCACCTACATTATACTTATTAACCCCTAATCTGCCGTCCCCAATGTCGCCGCCACTATATTAAATTTATTAACCCCTAAACCTAAGTCTAACCCTAACACCCCTAACTTAAATCTAATTTAAATAAATCTAAATAAAATTACTATCATTAACTACATTATTCCTATTTAAAACTAAATACTTACCTGTAAAATAAACCCTAAACTAGATACAATATAACTAATAGTTACATTGTAGCTATCTTAGGGTTTATTTTTATTTTACAGGCAAGTTTGTATTTATTTTAACAAGGTACAATAGTTACTAAATAGTTATTAACTATTTAATAACTACCTAGCTAAAATAAATACAAATTGACCTGTAAAATAAAACCTAACCTAAGTTACACTAACACCTAACACTACACTATAATTAAATAAATTAACTAAATTAAAAACAATTAACTAAATTATATACAATTATCTAAAGTACAAAAAAACCCCACTAAATTACAGAAAATAAAAAACAAATTATCAGATATTTAAACTAATTACACCTAATCTAATAGCCCTATCAAAATTAAAAAGCCCCCCAAAATAAAAAAAAGCCCCAGCCTAAACTAAACTACCAATAGCCCTTAAAAGAGCCTTTTGCGGGGCTTGCCCCAAAGATATCAGCTCTTTTACCTGTAAAACAAAATACAAACAGCGCCCCCAACAGTAAAACCCACCACTCACACAACCAACCCCCCCAAATAAAATACTATCTAAAAAACCTAAGCTCCCCATTGCCCTGAAAAGGGCATTTGGATGGGCATTGTCCTTAAAAGGGCAGTTAGCTCTTTTGCAGGCCCAAAGCCCTAACCTAAAAATAAAACCCACCCAATACACACTTAAAAAACCTAACACTAACCCCCTGAAGATTGACTTACTGGGAGACGTCTTCATCCAAGTTGAGCGAAGTGGTCCTCCAGACGGGCAGAAGTCTTCATCCAAGCCGGGCAGAAGTGGTCCTCCAGACGGCAGAAGTCTTCATCCAGATGGCATCTTCTATCTTCATCCTTCCGGGGTGGAGCAGGTCCATCTTCAAGACATCCGACGCGGAGCATCCTCTTCTGCCGACAACTACCCGACGGATGAAGGTTCCTTTAAGTGACGTCATCCAAGATGGGATTGTATTTATTTTAGCTAGGTAGTTATTAAATAGTTAATAACTATTTAATAACTATTCTACTTAGTTAAAATAAATACAAACTTCCCTGTAAAATAAAAATACAGTATTTAGTTTTAAATAGAAATAATTTTGGTAATGATAGGACTTTTATTTAGATTTATTTAAATTGGATTTAAATTAGGGGTGTTAGGTTTAGGGGTTAATAAATTTAATATAGTGGTGGCGGTGTAGGGGGGGCAGATTAGGGGTTAATAACATAATGTAGGTGGCAGTGGGCTCTGGGAGTGGAAGAATAGGGGTTAATAAATTTATTAGAGTGGCGGTGGGCTCCGGGTGCGGCGGTTTAGGGTTTAATAACTTCATTTAGTTGCGGCGGGGTCCGTGAGCAGCGGGATAGGGGTAAAACAGTGTAGTATAGTGGCGGTGTTTAGTGACAGTATACCAATAAAGCTGGGAAAAAGCCGAAGAGCAGCGAGATCAATGACAGTTAGTTAACAACAGTCCGCTGCTCATCGCCCCTTACTTGGTGCGCGGCTTTTTGACAGCTTTTTTGGTAACTTTGGAGAGCGTATTCAGGTCCACGGCAGCGATGTTAGGCGAGCGTATTGGTGCCGTTGATTGCAAGTAAGTTGACGGCTTGATAAATAGGCCCCTTTGAGTGATAAGCACCTTCCCACCTGGGTGCTAAGCTGAATTTGAGGTTTTTTTATATATATTTTTTTTTTACTTTTTTATTTTTTTCAGATCCCCAAGACTTATACCTTTGGAAAGGTTAGGCGATTACCTTTTAAACGGTGGGTCTTGGGGGTCTGTAGCTACTTAGATGCCTGAGATACAGGCGTCTAAGCAGCATACCCCATTTCCCTATACTGTCTATTGTATTATTTAAATAAAGTTGCACTGAGACATCATCACGTCATTGCGCGTGACGTCACTGTGCAAAACATGAAGCCCCGGCAATGCCTGTCACTATGCAGGCCAGATCGCAGCAGTATGAGCGGGTAGGAGCCCCCAGATCTCCCTCAAGGTGGGAGAGTGCTGGCGACGGTTCTGATCCATCATTAGCACCTGACTAAGACAATTTGCGACGGCTCAGAGCCATCGTTAGTACTCAAGGGGTTAAAGGGACACTCAAGTCAAAATTAAACCTGATTCAGATAGAGCATGCAATTTTAAACAACTTTCCAATTTACTTCCATTAACAAAATGTGCACAGTCTTTTTATATTTAAGCTTTTTGAGTCACCAGCTCCTACTTAGCATGTGCATGAAGTCACAGAATATACGTATATGCATTTTTGATTTGCTGGTGGCTGTCACATGATAAAGGGGGGAGTGGAAGTAGATATAACTTTGAAATTTGACAGAAAAATAATCTACTACTCATTTGAAGTTCACTATTGCATTGTCTTTTTATCATGCATTTGTTCATTATGCAAATCTACTGTATTTACTTGTCCTTTAATTGCTTTTCTTACATAAACATTGTGGGCAGAATTTCCCTTTTAATAATGCCCCTTTAACACTTTCTCTGCTAAGCCATTTTTACACCCAAGTGCTGAGCCAATTTTGAGCTTTTTTTGCTACTTACATTTAAGGACGGTAAATCAAATTTCACTAGGTGACAGAAACAAATGATATATTGTTCTCTTAAGCAGACCCAGCAAATTCAGAATATATTATTATATTTTATGACATGTGAGATAGCTGCAGCAACAACTGTAAATAAAATTGTATATTTTTGTTTAGATTTTAGTAAATGATATTGAAAATGTCCCACTGACCCCTGCTGTTACTGTGATCACCTTACTAAATTGTCATCAAGGGTAGCCACATGTGAAACAGGGACCCATATGTGCTTTTGGGGTTATCAAATAGATTAGAGTGGCCTCTTTGTGCACTACAGAAATAAAAGCACTTTTTCTCTTGCAAAGTGTTCACTGTTACAGCAGTGATCACCTAACTATACAGACACATTTCATATATTTTAAAGGGACTTGTCTACTATAAATTAACTTTATTAGGGGTCTCTAGACATAATAGATGTTTTTCTTGGGCTTTTAAATTTCCATTCCCAGCAAACCCCCCATGTGTTGTGCTTTTCAGGGTTTTTGGAGGTCTGTGGCTTGTAAGGAAGCTTACTCCCATGCAGCTCTGAGAGTGCTGCCCACTAAACTACCAACGATCGGGCCTGCAATTAAGGGGAATTAAGTGATACCTCTTAATGACGAGAACGGGTCGTCTTGCGCTAACAGGCAGCACTTTCCATTATGACCTGTTCTAGTCATAAGCATTGAAGCAGTTAATAGGGTTGTATATTGCAGTATCCTAATTCAAACCTAGCAGTGATTTGTGGGCGGGGCCCGAATGGGAGGGTGAGACTGGGTGTGTCATGGATGGGGTCAGGCATGTCAAGGGCAGGACTGGGTTGCTACGGGTGGGACTGGTTGTGTCGTGGGCAGGGCCAGGTGTGTGATGAGTGGGATTGGGCATGCCGCAGGCAGGGCTGGTGTGCTGCAGGAGGGCCGGCTGGAGTGGTGGTGGTAAGCAACTATTAAGGGGACATGAGTGTTACAGCCATTATGCTGAGTGACTGTGTCCCCTACCCACCCCCTTGGTGACTCCACTGTTTGGAGCCCTTTTGGTGCAGACTTGCTGCTTTTTACTGCCTTTTGTGCATTGATCACTGTGTGTGAAACACCGTCTCCCTCACTCCACATAGGTGGACAGATTCTCCAACCTTGTCAGGGCAGCAGCAGCTGGTTCTCTTAATTTGATCTTTGTCTCATTCTGGTTTTAAACATGTATAAAAATACTTCGGAAACAACCATACTGGAGCACTTTTGTCTGGAACAAAAACCCTCAATATTTCTCAAAGCTAGAAACTGTCCATAATATCCTTTACTTGCTCAGTTTATTAAAAAGTGAGTCCTGCATTGTTACTGCAAATTGGTGGGTAAAACATAATAGCTTGTCCGGTGTCCATATATATCATTATACTGTATTATGTGCAAATATGAAGCTATTTTTTGTTAGCAAACTTCAAACATATATATTCACAACATCAAGGCCCATAGTTATCAAGGTCTGTCAGACCTGATCCGACAGTGCGGATCAGGTCCGACAGACCTCGCTGAATACGGCGAGCAATACGCTCGCCGTATTCAGCATTGCACCAGCAGCTCACAAGAGCTGCTGGTGCAACACCGCCCCCTGCAGACTCGCGGCCAATAGGCCGCCAGCAGGGGGGTGTCAATCAACCCGATCGTACTCGATCGGGTTGATTTCCGGCGATGTCTGTCCGCCTGCTCAGAGCACACGGACTGGTTATGGAGCAGCGGTCTTTGTGACCGCTGCTTCATAAATGCTGTTTCTGGCGAGCCAACACGGGACATCAAGCTCCATTTGGAGCTTGATAAATATGCCCCCAAATATCTATAAAATGTAATAACTTTTAGTTTATTTTTTGTTATGGGGGCTGGCACCACCATATTGGATGCATAGAAGCTCAGATGATATGATTATTAATACCACCTTTTTCTTGTTACATCTAACGTAATAAGCATTTGATTTAACCTGATCTAACCAAGATTTATTAGCCTCAATGATTTTTTTTATCTTAAATTTGACTTCGATTTAACAAACAACTACCTGATCATACCTGATCTAACAAATATCTATCAAATTAAATTGCTTCTTATCCAATTTTTGGTTAAGAGGGGACAATGACAGTTTAGCCCCCCTCCAATTAGGTATTAATACCAGCTTTAGCTTCCTAGATTTAATGAAATAAACATATGATTTTTTGTTTGAATTCTTGATTTGGGGGCCAGCCCCCCTAAATTTAAATCTAATATCTCTGAAATTATGTTAGATCTAATAAAGAACTAACCAACTGAATGAAGTTTGTTTTTAAACTTTGATTTGGGGTGGGGAGGGGTCTAAACCAGCTGAGGTAAATAATGTGTTAATGCTTTGAGTCATTTACCACCACATATTAAATTTAATTAATCTTAAAACTTCTCTAGAAACTACATGGATGCACAAGTCCCCATAAAAGTATTGTTACATTTTAGAAACATTTATATCTCTCAGCTTATGAAATATTTTATGATATACATTCAATTAAAAATATGTGAAATATTAAGAGATCTAAAATACAGAGCAATAAAGCACTTCCTTTCCAAAGAAAAATAACTCATTATCCAACGTAGATAAGGCAAACTTTACAACACCTCTGAAGTTTATATATTGAATCACTAAAAACAAGGTTAGTCATATGAAATGATTGAAAACAATCAACCTGGGTAAGAGATACTTACTTATTACAGTACAATAAATCTGCCTTCCAGCATTTCATGCTATCAAGATAAATTAATCATTTCTAGGGCTAAAATTCTAAAAAATTTGCCGGTCCAGACATGGTTTTCCAGGCCAACACTTGCAGGGGCAGCCTTCACAGAATTTTTATTTTAAAAAAGGGGCTGTCCCTGCGAGTGGTGAGTAGGGATGGGCGAATGTGTAAATTTCCGAATTTGAATGTTAGAACGAATGTTATTACCGAAATTCGAATTATAAATCCGAATGTTGATACGAACGAATATTCTTAAAAATTCTATAATCGAATGCTATTTACAGTTTTCGAATTCGAATGTTTATAATTAGATTGAATGTCCACATTCGAAATTTCGAATTTAACATTCTATTTAACAAATACTATTCAGAAGTTCAATAGTTCATGTGGTAGGGAATCTAGTAAATTGATACATAATAGATACAAATATATCATTTTGAATATGTCTATATAGAATATTGCATAATTCGAATATTACATTTAAAGAGAGCATTAGAAATACTATTACAAATATAAATTTTTCTAAACGAATATTTTCGAATGTAATCGTAAAATTCGAAACCGAACATTCGAAAATCGAATGTTAGAATGTTATGTAAACATTCGAAATTCGATTTGAATGAATGTGTTAAAATTCGTTTCATTTTTCGAATGTTGCGAAACATTCGCCCATCCCTAGTGGTGAGCTGTCTCTGACACATATAATGAGAGCTTTCTGCTAGGTAAAAGATCGCAATGGAGGGCGAAGTACAGAGGGGGAAACTGGCATTAAAACATGAATATTATGCTTAAAAGGACATTAAACACTTTGAGGTGGTAATATAAAATGACAAATCATATATATAAAAAAAACCTCTGCAATATACTATCATTATTTAGTTTGTCTCCTTTTCCTGTAATTCCACTCTGAAATTATGAGCTTTTCAGTTCCTGTAAGAAATGGAAGGGCAGGACACTGTTATATTCCACACAGCCACTGGCCCCTATTTAAGAAAGGTCTTGTGGACCTGATCCGACACTGCGGATCAGGTCCGCAAGACCTCGTTGAATACGGAGAGCAATATGCTCTCCATATTCAGCATTGCACCAGCAGCTCACAAGAGCTGCTGGTGCAACACCGCCCCCTGTAGACGCCAGCAGGGGGTTTCAATCAGCCCGATCGTACTCGATCGGGTTGATTTCCGGCGATGTCAGGCGGACAGGGTTATGGAGCAGCGGTCTTTAGATTGCTGCTTCATAACTTGTGTTTCTAGCGAGTCTGAAGACTCGCCAGAAACACAGACCCACAAGCTCCATACGAAGCTTGTTAAATGGGCCCCATTGGCTGCACACTCTAGTGACCTACTTATAACTGTCCCTAATTGGCCACAGAAGAGAAAATAACCTAAGTTACAACATGGCAGCTCCCATTGTTTTATAGACACTAAAACTTTACGCTTATTTTGTCAATCTTTAAACAGCTAAACTACATCTACGTGTTATTCTCAGACTAATATTTTCTTTGAATGCATCATTCTATCTAGCATTTATTTAATGTTTAACCTCCCTTTAATACAAATTATGCTGTTTTCAGTGCACTGTACCTTAAATTCGCTGTAATGCTCATAAGCATAGGTTTTCCTTTCAGAGTATTTTGGTGAAAACTCACCACTTTTTAACTGGCGAGCAAAAATAGTGAGAACTGTAATGCGAAAATGTTTATATCATTTATAATTATACTCCCATGTTCAGCCCGTTTTACGAAAAAACAATTACACTTTGTATTTTGTACTTTTAAGTAAGAATTCCTTGCTTTTTTCACATCCAGTGTACTTAAATTACGATTTACGCTGTGCATTGTTAATACGATTTATTCTTGAGTAATTTACCTACAAGTTTTAAATTTTTATAAAATATGATTTTTGGTAAACAATTTTGTTACCGATTTTGTTGCACCTTAAAGGGATATGAAGCACAAATTATTTTCTTTCATGATTCAGTTAGAGCATGTAATTTTAATCAGCTTTCGAATTTTTCTTCGTTCTCTTGCTGTTTTTTTGTTGAAAAGCAGGGACATATGCTTAGGTGATGGCCAATGATTGGAGCACTTTATAGCAGCAGTTTTGCAAGAATGTTATCCATTTGGAAGAGCACCAGATTGCAGCACTATCTCCTTCCATGTAGTGCTTCAGATGCATACCTAGGTATTTCTTCAACACAGAATATCATGGGAACGAAGCAAATTTTATAATAGGAGTTAATTGGAAACTTTGGTATGCTCTGTATGAATCACAAAAGAAAATGTTTGGGTTTCATATCCCTTTAACAATACAATTTTTCCCTGTATATTTTTCCGTGAATAGTTAAATTATTATTTGTTTTGTAAGATTTTAAAATTATGAATTTTATTGTAACATATGCACCTCCTTACCATACAAAAATGTAGTATACGCCCTTTAGCGAGACACCCTAGGTAAAAAGTGGCTTTAGATAATTTCACCAGGGAAATAGAAGAACAGGAGAGCATTTTTTTAGAATCTCACCAGCACAGAGATCTTTTTAGAATCGGGGCCTAGATGAGTACAAAAGAGACCTCCTTAAATTTTAGAAAAAAAACAATAATAATATTTTATTTCACACAATTCCTTGCACTCATGGCAAAACTAGCAGGCATTCATGAGATAAGGGAAGCTATAAAGATTAAATGATTGTTGATTGAGAGAAGGCATGATGGCTATCACCCCCATCTATAATGAAAATGTCAGTACTAAAGTATTAAGAAAGATATAAGGAGGTTTGCTCTTTCTGCATACTCAGCCCATTGAATGGGTATATCTTTTAGAACAATGGGCGGAGGCTTTAATGCAACTATTTTAAATTCACAAAATAAACCTGAAGAAGTAATTTCCAATACATTTAATACGCTACAGCTGGTATAAAAATGGGGAAGTCATCAAGAAGAAATACATTTTACATTAATGTGTAATTTTGATGTTAAAATCTCTTCTGCAACAGTAGTGGCACTCTGCAAGTAGCAATTCACCAAATGAGGTGTGAATATCCCATCAGTTATATTCCAACTTAGCTTTTGTAACAGTAAATCAGTGCTGAGTATACTGTATTGGAGTTATTATGTTCAGACTTGCTTATGCCATTACATTTCCTGAAGGCTTTGTGAGACAGAGAGGTGAGAGAACATGCAGCAAATGGCCCACCAATGTTTTGTGTGGGGGATCCCAATAAGATGGGTGGTCCTGTCAAGATCAGGTCTCTAGGTTGTGAGTGTGGCTGAGTGGAGTTTAGACGTGTCTATGGCAGAGCTTGGGTGGTCCCTAAAATCAGGGACATTTGCTGTGGGGGGAGGGGGCGAAGAGGCCAGACTTCCCCACCTGTGACAATCCCACAAGATCCAATCCCACAAGATCCAGAATTGATGGAAAGTCTAAATATGGTAGTGCAATATACAACCATATCAAAGGGGCATTATTAAAGGGGCATTCTGTTCAAAATGTTTTTATCATGTATATGTAAAAGCATATAAAAAATAATTTTTGGCACAAAAAATGTTAAGTAAAATCTGTTTACATTTCTGCATTATGAAATAACGTGTGGCAGAAAAACTTCTGATACTCCATAAAAATCGAAATCATAAGATTATTCTCGCATTTAAAAATAAAAGTCCTGTCTGCCAGCTAAACAAAAAACTGCTGCTGTGGTAATCATCAGTGCTAGTCACCCAGCTGGTCCTAAGCAGTACTTAAGCTGTGTTTAACCCCCCTCAGAGGATGTCAGTTCACCATATTGTATACATTATTTTATTCCACTGCTGTTCTAATGTCAGGAGCAAGGGAGTCAGACAACACACTATGCACAATATATACAGGAGCTCACCAAAGTCTGATTTCCACCCAAATATCCAAACCAAGCCTACTCTTCAAAGAAAATATTTACAATTTAGGACAGACTTCTAGGATAATTATACAGTGGGAGTGTGGGACAGAATGCCAAAAACAGGGACTGTCCTATGAAAAACAAAATTTATGCTTACCTGAAATTTTTTTTTCCTTTCTTGACACGGTGAGTCCACGGATCATTAATTACTGTTGGGAATATCACTCCTGGCCAGCAGGAGGAGGCAAAGAGCACCACAGCAAGGCTGTTAAGTATCAGTTCCCTTTCCACAACCCCCAGTCATTCGACCCTCGACCGAAGGAAAAGGAGAGGAAATAACACATGGTGTAGAGGTGCCTGAGGTTTATATAAAAAACTGTCTGAAGACAAGGGAGGGCCATACCTTATAGTAAATCTTTCTAGTGACAGGCTTACGAGCCTGAACCATGGTCTCAATGACTGATTCAGAAAAAACACACTTAGCTAGGATCAAGCGTTCAATCTCCAAGCAGTCAGCTTCAGAGAAACGAGATTTGGATGAAGGAAGGGCCCCTGAAGCAGAAGGTCCTTCCTCAGCAGTAGTCTCCACGGTGGTAGAGACGACATTTCTACTAGATCTGCATACCAGATCCTGCGAGGCCACGTAGGAGCTATGAGAATCACAGACGCTCTCTCCTGCTTAAACCGAACGATGACTCGTGGGAGGAGAGCAAACGGGGGAAAGAGGTAAGCCAATCTGAAGTTCCAAGAAACTGCCAGAGCATCTATTAGCAAGGCTTGAGGGTCTCTGAACATCGACCCGTATTTTGGGAGCTTGGTGTTCTGACGAGACGCCATCATATCCAATTCTGGAAAACCCCATTTGGTTGTTAACCTTGAGAACACTTCCGTATGGAGTTCCCACTCCCCGCAATGAAAAGTCTGGGACTGAATTACAGCCTATAGCGCTCCCAGGACCTTTGAGAAAATTTTGGGAGCTGTGGCAAGGCCAAATGGAAGCGCAACAAATTGAAAGTGCTTGTCTAGATAGGCAAATCTCAGATATTTGTGATAGTCCCTGTGAATGGGAACCTGTAGGTACGCATCCTTCAGGTCTATTGTTGTCATGAATTGACCCTCTTGATTCAGAGGAAGAATGGAGTGGATAGTCTTCATCCTGAAGGACGGCTCTCTGAGGAATCTGTTTAGTAACTTTAGATCTAGAATGGGTCTGAAAGTTCCCTCTTTTTTGGGAACCACAAATAGGTTGGAGTAAAACCTGAGACCCTGTTCCTGACTTGGAACTGGAACTATCACTCCCAAGAAGGAAAGATCCTGTACACACTTTAAGAACGCCTTTCTTTTTATCTGGTCAACAGATAACCTTAAGAGATGGAACCTGCCTCTGGGAGGAAAAGTTTTGAACTCTAACTTGTACCCCTGGGAAACTATGTTCACTGCCCACAGGTCTGGAACATCCCGTTCCTAAGCTTGCATGAACTGAGAAAGTCTGCCCCTACTTGATCCAGTCTCGGATCGGGGGGCAGACCCTTCATGCTGACTTGGATTCAGCTGTAGGCTTCTTGGATTGCTTCCCCTTGTTCCAAGACTGATTGGGCTTCCAAGAAGACTTGGATTATTCCTGCTTAGTAGAGGCTTGGGAAGGCTTACCTCTGAAGTTACGAAAGGAACAAAAATTAGCCTGACATCCCTTTATCTTATTCTTCTTGTCTTGAGGCAGAAAAGATCCTTTATCACCCGTGATATCGGAAATCATTTTTGCCAATGCCGGCCGAACAAGGTCTTTCCCTTGTACGGGATTGCCAAAAGCTTAGATTTAGAAGAAACGTCTGCAGACCAAGATTTAAGGCATAGCGCTCTACGTGCTAAAATTGCAAAACCAAATATTTTGGCTCCCAACTTAATGACCTGCAAAGAAGTGTCAGTGATAAAGGAATTGGCTAACTTGAGAGCCTTTATCCTATCCTGAATCTACTCCAAAGGAGTCTCAGCTTGGAGGGACTCTGACAAAGCATCAAATCAATAGGCTTCCGCACTAGTTACTGTAGCAACACACCGCTGGTTGCCATTGTAATCCCTGATGAGTATACATCTTTTTTAAGAAGGCCTCCAGCTTCCTATCCATAGGGTCCTTGAAAGAGCAACTATCCTCAATAGGAATAGTAGTTCTCTTGGCCAGAGTGGAAATCGCCCCTTCCAACTTGGGAACCATCTGCCACAACTCCTTGATGGAGTCAGCCACCTGAAACATTTTCCTAAAGACAGGGGAGGGAGAAAAAGAAATTCTTGGTTTCTTCCATTCCCGGGTAATAATCTCTCTGGCACTGGAAACACCTCCCCAGGAAAGGGGACATCAAAATATCTATTTAATTTACTAGACTTCTTTGGGTTGACAATGATAGGCGTATCCAAATCGTCCAAGGTAGCTAAAACCTCCTTTTACAAAACACGAATGTGTTCAAGCTTGAATCTGAAGGAAAACACTTCAGCATCAGAAGAAGGAATTACACTATCAAATCTGAGATTTCACCCTCAGAGGCCACTGAAGTATCCTCCTCTTCCGACTTATGGGAAAGAGCAACCTGGTTAGCCTGAATCAAATCGGATACCTTATTGTCTTATTCAAAAATCTTCCTCTTACGTCTCCCTTGCAGCATAGGGATGGCCACTAGCGCCTCAGATACCGCCGAGAAAACCTGGGCCGCAATTTCAGCTTTCAAAAACACTCCATCAGGAGATTGTGGGGAAGAGCAGGGCACTGCGTGATACAATAGCACAGTTTGGGACACTTGTGGAAAAGGTTGTGGCATAGCCTGAACAGCATCCATTTGAGAGAATAGTGGCTCAGAATTAAACAATCTGTCTTTGTACAATAAAGTTCTTTCAACACAAGAACTACAAAAATGCAAAGGTGGTTCAACTTGGGCATTCACACAAAGTTTGTACTCCTCAACAGATACCGGCTCTAAGTCCATTTAGCAATAAAAGGAACACCAATGAGGGGGAAAAAAATATGGTACTGTCTTTTTCTCTTTAAAAACAGTGCCCGATATTTATGAACAATGAAACAAACCCCTTTATCAGCAAGTTTAAATTAATATCCCAACAATTAACACAATACATCTCTGGCACCCCCTACACCACAGCGCCACACTGCGGTGCCTACCTGACCTCACTTAAAGGGACATTAAACCCCAAAAATGTATTTCATTATTTAGATAAAGAATACAATTTTAAAAAAGTTTCCAGTTTTCTTCTATTATCAAATTTGCTTCGTTCTCATGTTATTCTCATGTTATTCTCATGTTATTCTCATGTTATTCTTTGTTGAAGAGATACCTAGGTAGGTAGCGTGCACATGCCTGAAACTCTACATGACAGGAAATAGTGCTGCCATCTATTGCTCCTGCTAATGTATAACATTGTTGCAAAACTGCTGCCATATAGTGCTGTAGACACGTGCAGACTCATGAGCTTACATCCCAGCTTTTCAACAAAAGATAACAAGAAAACAAAGAAACATTGATAACAGAAGTAAATTGAAAAGTTGTTTAAAATTCTATGTTCTATCATAATCATGAAAGAAAAAAACTTGGGTTTTATGTCCCTTTAAGCTGCGGATTCCACACGGAACGATTCTGGTAACAAGCAGGGGCCAACTGAGGGTGAGGACACAGACGGAGTGCGCTGCGTCTGGGGAGAGCAGCCCGCCCCCTATGATGTCACAGCTCAGAATACGCCGAATCCAAAGTTTTAAAAATGGATTAGAGCCCAATTCCAAACGACTGCAAAGTAAGCATACTACCCATAAGCTGCGGGTTTCTGACTGAGCCACCAATAAAGTTGCCACTAAATATGTCTGTAACCCTTTACACTAACAAACACTCTCTCTCTAGGATTCTAATGTCCTGTCTCACACAATGTCCTGCTAGCCTGTCTAAATAATCCTGATCTCAGGAAAATTTGTTCCAATATGAGGTGCAGTAAATAAAAGTCTTAAGTGCCAGGATTCTCTGTTTTAAGAAATAAACTGGCACTTACCTCCATCCTTGCCTGTCCGACAGGGAGATAGCACCAGGTATGAGAGGAAGTCGCTCTTCACAGAGCCCTGTGAATAAAAAGATAAACAGAGTAAGCCTACTCTGGCATACTGTTGAAGGGCAGAAAACTTGTCAGGAAAACGCAGTGAGGCCCACCCCACAAGTTCCTAACTGCTTTAAAGCTACTACAGCCCTACTGAAGAGACTAACGTGGAGTACAGCTAAACCCAGCTTGTCAGGAAAGATCAGAGCAAACCGGATCAGGCTTCCAAAATAATAAAATCTTGATAGAAGAATCTTGTACAGACACCTAAACTTTACCTCCTCCTTGCACTTAAGGCAAAGAGAATGACTGGGGGTTTTGGGAAGGGAAGTCATACTTAACAGCCAATAGAATGCAAGCTCAATCCTATTGGCTGATTGGATCAGCCAATAGGATTTTTTCTACCTTAATTCCAATTGGCTGATAGAATTCTATCAGCCAATCGGAATTGAAGGGATGCCATCTTGGATGACGTCACTTAAAGGTACCGTCATTTAGTCGTCGGATCAAGACAGAAGAGGATGCTCTGCGTCAGATGTCTTGAAGATGGACCCGCTCCGCTCCGGATGGATGAAGACAGAAGATGCCGCCTGGATGAAGACTTCTGCCCACCTGGAGGACCTCTTCTTCCCAGCTTGGATGAAGACTTCTGCCCGTCTGGAGGACCACTTCTGCCTGGTTGGGTGAAGACGTCTCAAGGTAGGGTGATCTTCAAGGGGTTAGTGTTAGGTTTTATTAAGGGGGGATTGGGTGGGTTTTAGAGTAGGGTTGGGTGTGTGGGTGGTGGGTTGTAATGTTGGGGGTTATTGTATTTATTTTTTTTACAGGTAAAAGAGCTGATTACTTTGGAGCAATGCCCCGCAAAAAGCCCTTTTAAGGGCTATTTGTAATTTAGTGTAGGGTAGGGATTTTTATTATTTTGGAGGGCTTTTTTATTTTATTAGGGGGATTAGATTAGGTGTAATTAGTTTAAAAAAATGTAATTATTTTATTATTTTCTGTAATTTAGTGTTTGTTTGTTTTCTGTAATTTAGATAATTGTATTTAATTGTATTTAATTGTAGTTAGTTTAGGGAATTAATTTAATTATAGTGTAGTGTTAGGTGTAATTGTAACTTAGGTTAGGTTTTATTTTACATGTAAATTTGTATTTATTTTAGCTAGGTAGTTATTAAATAGTTAATAGCTATTTAATAACTATTGTACTGTACCTAGTTAAAATAAATACAAAGTTTCCTGTAAAATAAAAATAAACCCTAAGATAGCTACAATGTAACTGTTAGTTATATTGTAGCTATCTTAGGGTTTATTTTATAGGTAAGTATTTAGTTTTAAAGAGGAATAATTTATTTAATTGTAGTAATTTTATTTAGATTTATTTCAATTATATTTAAGTTTGGGGGTGTTAGGGTTAGGGTTAGACTTAGGTTTAGGGGTTAAGAACTTTAATATAGTGGCGGGGACGTGGTGAGCGGCAGATTAGGATTTAATAATTGTAGTTAGGTTGCGGCGACATTGGGGACGGCAGAGTAGGGGTTAATAAATAGTATGTAGGTGTCGGCGATGTTGGGGGCAGCAGATTAGGGGTTCATAAGTATAATGTAGGTGGCGGCGGTATCCGGAGCGGCAGATTAGGGGTTAATAATATAATGTAGGTGTCGGCGATGTCGGGGGCGGCAAATTAGGGGTTAATAAGTGTAAGATTAGGGGTGTTTAGACTCAGGGTTCATGTTAGGGTGTTAGGTGTAGACATAAAATGTATTTCCCCATAGAAATCAATGGGGCTGCGTTAGGAGCTGAACGCTGCTTTTTTTGCAGGTGTTAGGTTTTTTTTCAGCCGAATCTGCCCCATTGATTCCTATGGGGAAATCGTGCACGAGCACGTTTTGCCAGCTCACCACTACCGTAAGCAGCGCTGGTATTGAGGTGAGATGTGGAGCTAAATTTTGCTCTCCGCTCACTTTTCTGCAGCTAACACTGGGTTTGTAAAAACCCGTAATACCAGTGTTGTCTGTAAGTGAGCGGTGAGCTGAAACTGCTCGTTGGCACTGTAAGCCTTACCAACAAAAACTTGTAATCTAGCTGATTATTTTTGGGGCAATTAGGGGAAATTTTTAAAAAAATAACCAGAGGTCTTGATTATTTAAGCTCTAATTGTAAGCGTGAGCTCGCGGTAGAAATAACGAGCCAATTGTAATGGCTGGTTATTTATTGTGCGCCTGTAAATGGGTGACTTTGCTCA
This sequence comes from Bombina bombina, assembly GCF_027579735.1. Lineage (NCBI taxonomy): Eukaryota > Metazoa > Chordata > Amphibia > Anura > Bombinatoridae > Bombina > Bombina bombina. The sequence goes on from NC_069504.1 coordinate 874,932,530, forward strand.
TTTACAGTCGCACAATAAATTAGCGCTCCACTTGTAATCTAGCCCTATATGTTTACACTTACTTTTAATTGCATTTTGTAATATTGTTATTTCTTAAAGCTTTCTTACGAATGGTATTTGTATTGGCTTCCACAGGAACATTAAGTGGAAATCCATGATGTCATTGTTAAGTCTCCCAAAATTAAGCCAATGCCAGTCTATAGGACCCTAAAACAAATTTGACACATGTCATAGATATATGATATAGGAGCATGTGAAGTTTTTTTTAAGTTATGTAAGGGAGAAAAGTTACAAGTCATCTGTTAAATATGTTAAACATAGTGAAAGTGCTAATTACGTATTTGTCCACTGCAGTTTCTCTAAACCCTTGAGCTTAGATGCTAAGGGGGAAAACAAATGGAAAAAAGGGTCCCTGAACAGTAGAGTTTTTAAGGAACACTTAAATAGACATAAAACCCAAAAATTTTCTTTCATGATTTAGGTAGAAGATACAATTTTAAACCACTTTCCAGTTTACTTGTATTATCCAATTTGCTTCATTCTCTTGGTATCATTTGTTGAACTAGCAGCAATGCACTACTGGTTTCTAACTGAACACATGCATGAGCCAATGACAGTCTGTATATATATACAGTATATATATATATATATATATATATATATATATATATATATATATATATATATATATATATATATATGCAGCCACCAATCAGCAGCTAGAACCTAGGTTCTTTGCTGCTCCTGAGTTTACCTAGCTAAACTCAGCAAAGATAACAAGAGAAGGAGGCAATTTAAATAACAGAAGTAAATTTGAAAGTTGTTTAAAATTGTATGCTCTATCTGAATCATTAAATATATTTTGAGGGTTTCATGTCCCTTTAAAACTGTGACAACTGGGGTCACTCTTGTGGATCTGGGCAGAGAGTTCCATAAGATTGGGGCTCAGGTTGCCACCTTTTCCTCATTAGCAGACATTTGCATAAATAATTATACAGCATAACTTAAGAACTAAAGCTGCTAGGTCTGATATTAAAGGGACAGTCAGGTCCAAAATAAACTTTCATGATTCAAATAGGGCATGTAATTTTAAACAACTTTCCACTTTACTTTTATCACCAATTTTGCTTTGTTCTCTTGGTATTCTTGGTTGAAAGCTAAACCTAGGTAGGCTCATATACTAATTTCTTAGACTTTGAAGGCCGCCTCTTATTTGAAAGCATTTTGACAGTTTTTCGCCACTAGAGGGCGTTAGTTCATGTGTTTCATATAGATAACATTGAGCTCACGCACGTGAAGTTACCTAGCAGTAAACACTGATTGGCTAAAATGCAAGTCTGTCAAAAGAACTGAAATAAGGGGGCAGTCTGCAGAGGCTTAGATACAAGGTAATTACAGAGGTAAAACGTGTATTATTATAACAGTGTTGGTTAGGCAAAACTGGGGAATGGGTGATTAATGGATTATCTATCTTATTAAACAACAAAAATTCTGGTGTTGACTGTCCTTTTAAATGACCATTGATTTACAATTAGACAATAACCCACTTAGGTTTCCCCAATGATATCATCTTTATTTCTATATTTATTATTCATTATAAACTTTGACCTGAACCTGAGCCAGGCAGTAAAATACTGCCTGGGTGGTAACCCTATCTGGAACCAATATGGAGAAATCCTCTTGACCGGAATGTGAGGAGATAGCAAGAGAGGAGAGAAGAATGTCATGGTTAGAGAAAATGGGACATGTAGGAGAGTATGGGAAGAAGGGCAGAGATATAGGAGGGAGCAGTAATATTAATATTATATTATATAGGACTTGAACCTTCCAGTGGTCCCAGGCGCTTTAGAGATTTAACTTTTTCCAATCTTTAAAATTGAGTGGGCTACTAACTTTTCCCCTCTGGGCTAGTAGCTTTTAACAACCCCTGACTAGTAAACCATAGTAATGTGTGTGTGTGTGTGTGTGTGTGTGTGTGTGTGTGTGTGTATGTATGTATGTATGTATGTATGTATGTATGTATGTATGTATGTATGTATGTATATATATATATATATATATATATATATATATATATATATATATATTGTATATATACTCTATATATACTTATATATTGTGTATATATACTCTATATATACTATATGTATACAGCATGCATGTCTGGTATAGAGAATGAACAATGACAAACACATGAAAGTACAGTGATTGTTCTGTATTAATCTGAATTTTGACCTCAGTTTAATTATAAGATATCATCAACGTTTTTATTTAAAGGTTAAAAAAATAGCAAATGCAGAGTCAGTAAACTTACATCACGGCATATCACAGACAGTTTGTGTGTGTAAGATTTATTAAAATATTTGTTTTGTCCAGGAAGCTTTCCAGGATGCTTTAATGAGTCACAGGAAGAAAGTGCCATAAGACAAACTGCAAAGTGGCAAAGTGACTTATAGTGTCAATAAATCTATTAAATGATAATCACATGCTGAGACTTGTATGGTGTACAAGTAGGAGGAGCCTAGTACATTACTAGAACAGGTTATACCATTGATATTCACATAACTGCCCTGAACATTCATTGTTAAAAACAAAATTCATGCTTACCGGATAAATTTATTTATTTCTTGACACGGTGAGTCCACGGATCATCTAATTACTATTGGGAATATCACTCCTGCCCAGCAGGAGGCGGCAAATCCTAAGTATTTTGACGTGCCTTCCATGGAGGTATTTCCTGTACCAGATAGGGCTACAGAGATTATTGCTAAGGAATGGGAAAGACCGGGTATCCCTTTTTCTCCATCCCCTATATTTAAAAAGATGTTTCCTATAGCAAACTCTATCAAGGAGTCTTGGCAGATGGTACCCAAGGTGGAAGGGGCAATTTCCACTCTAGCCAAGAGAACAACTATTCCCATAGAGAATAGTTGTTCCTTTAATGATACTATGGATAAGAAGTTAGAGGGTTTGCTCAAGAAAATGTTTGCACACCAGCGTTTACAATGGCAACCTGCGGTTTGTATTGCTACTGTCACTAGTGCGGCAGCATACTGGTTTGATGCGTTGCCTGATTATATTCGGACAGACACTCCCCTCGAAGAAATCCAGGATAGGATAAAGGCCCTTAAGTTGACTAACTCCTTTATTACGGATGCTTCCCTTCATGTTATTAAGTTAGGAGCTTAAATTTCTGGTTTTGCCGTACTGGCCCGCAAAGCTTTATGGTTAAAATCTTGGTCTGCGGATGTGTCATCTAAGTCTAAACTTTTGGTGATTCCTTACAAGGGAAACACCTTGTTTGGGCCGGGTTTTATGGAAATCATTTCTGACATTACAGGAGGAAAGGGACATTTCATCCCTCAGGATAAGAGAAATAAACAAAAGGGATGTCAGAGTAATTTTCGTTCCTTTCAAAATTTCAAGGGAAAGCCTTCATCTCCCTATTCCAAGCAGGAGCAGTCCAAACCTTCCTGGAGGCCCAATCAGTCTTGGAACAAGGGAAAACAATCCAAAAAGCCTGCTATTGAATCAAAGACAGCATGAAGGGCCTGCCCCCGATCCAGGAAGGGATCTTGTGGGGGGCAGACTTTCCTTCTTCACTCAGGCTTGGGTTCGAGATGTTCAGGATCCCTGGGCGGTGGACATTGTGTCCTAGGGATACAAGCTAGAGTTCAAGACCTTTCCTCCCAGGGATAGGTTTCTGCTTTCAAGATTATCTGTAGACCAGATAAAAAGAGAGGCGTTCTTACACTGTGTTCGGGACTTCTCCAACCTGGGAGTGATAGTTCCTGTCCCATTGCAGGAACGGGGTCTGGGGTTCTACTCCAATCTGTTTGTGGTACCCAAAAAAGAGGGAACCTTCAGAACAATTTTAGATCTCAAGAGTCTAAACAAGTTCCTCAGAGTGCCGTCCTTCAAGATGGAAACTATTCGTTCCATTCTTCCTTTAGTTCAAGAGGGTCAATTTATGACAACGGATTGAGCTCGCATTCTATTGGCTGATTGGAACAGCCAATAGAATACGAGCTCAATCCCATTGGCTGATTGGGTCAGTCAATAGGATTGAATCTCAATCCTATTGGCTGATTTCATCAATCAATAGGATTTTTTACCCTTTAACTCCAATTGGCTAATAGAATTCTATCAGCCAATCGGACTTCAAGGGACGCCATCTTGGATGACGTCCCTTAAAGGGAACCTTCAGTGTACGGCTGGGACCGTATGAAGAGGATGCTCCACGCCGGATGTCTTGAAGATGGACCCGCTCCGCGCCGAAAGGATGAAGATAGAAGATGCCGTCTGGATGAAGACTTCTGCCCGTCTGGAGGATGACTTCTTGCCGCTTGGATGAAGACTTCTCCCGGCTTCGTTGAAGACTTCTTGCCGCTTGGATGAAGACTTCTCCCGGCTGGATGAGGATGGATGTCCGGTCTTCAAAAACTGTAAGTGGATCTTCAGGGTTAGTGTTAGTTTTTTTAAGGGTTTATTGGGTGGGTTTTATTTTTAGGGTTTTGGGCAATGTAAAAGAGCTAAATGCCCTTTTAAGGGCAATGCCCATCTAAATGCCCTTTTCAGGGCAATGGGGAGCTTAGGTTTATTTAGATAGGATTTTATTTTGGGGGTTGGTTGTGTGGGTGGTGGGATTTACTGTTGGAGGGTTGTTTGTATATTTTTTTTTGCAGGTAAAAGAGCTGATTTCTTTGGGGCAATGCCCCGCAAAAGGCCCTTTTAAGGGCTATTGGCAGTTTAGTGTAGGCTAGGGTTTTTTATTTTTTTTATTTTGGGGGGGCTTTTTATTTTGATACGGCTAGATTTGGAGTTTGGCGGTAAAAGGGCTGTTAACGCTCCGCGGGTTTTTTTCTGGCCGCACCATAAATTTAACTCTGGTATCGAGAGTTCAAACAAATGCTGCGTTAGGCTCCAAAAAAGGAGCGTAGAGCATTTTTACCGCAAATACAACTCTCGATACCAGAGTTGCTTACGGACGCGGCCGGCCTCAAAAACGTGCTCGTGCACGATTCTCCCATAGGAAACAATGGGGCTGTTTGAGCTGAAAAAAAACCTAACACCTGCAAAAAAGCAGCGTTCAGCTCCTAACGCAGCCCCATTGTTTCCTATGGGGAAACACTTCCTACGTCTGCACCTAACACTCTAACATGTACCCCGAGTCTAAACACCCCTAGCCTTACACTTATTAACCCCTAATCTGCCGCCCCCGCTATCGCTGACCCCTGCATTACACTTTTAACCCCTAATCTGCCGCTCCGTAAACCGCCGCCACCTACGTTATCCCTATGTACCCCTAATCTGCTGCCCTAACATCGCCGACCCCTATGTTATATTTATTAACCCCTAATCTGCCCCCCACAACGTCGCCGACACCTGCCTACACTTATTAACCCCTAATCTGCCGACCGGACCTGAGCGCTACTATAATAAAGTTATGAACCCCTAACCCGCCTCACTAACCCTATCATAAATAGTATTAACCCCTAATCTGCCCTCCCTAACATCGCCGACACCTACCTTCAATTATTAACCCCTAATCTGCCGACCGGAGCTCACCGCTATTCTAATAAATGTATTAACCCCTAAAGCTAAGTCTAACCCTAACACTAACACCCCCCTAAGTTAAATATAATTTTTATCTAACGAAATAAATTAACTCTTATTAAATAAATGATTCCTATTTAAAGCTAAATACTTACCTGTAAAATAAATCCTAATATAGCTACAATATAAATTACATTTATATTATAGCTATTTTAGGATTAATATTTATTTTACAGGTAACTTTGTATTTATTTTAACCAGGTACAATAGCTATTAAATAGTTAAGAACTATTTAATAGTTACCTAGTTAAAATAATTACAAATTTACCTGTAAAATAAATCCTAACCTAAGTTACAATTAAACCTAACACTACCCTATCAATAAAATAATTAAATAAACTACCTACAATTACCTACAATTAACCTAACACTACACTATCAATAAATTAATTAAACACAATTGCTACAAATAAATACAATTAAATAAACTATCTAAAGTACAAAAAATAAAAAAGAACTAAGTTACAGAAAATAAAAAAATATTTACAAACATAAGAAAAATATTACAACAATTTTAAACTAATTACACCTACTCTAAGCCCCCTAATAAAATAACAAAGACCCCCAAAATAAAAAATTCCCTACCCTATTCTAAAATACAAAAATTACAAGCTCTTTTACCTTACCAGCCCTGAACAGGGCCCTTTGCGGGGCATGCCCCAAGAATTTCAGCTCTTTTGCCTGTAAAAAAAAACATACAATACCCCCCCCCCCAACATTACAACCCACCACCCACATACCCCTAATCTAACCCAAACCCCCTTAAATAAACCTAACACTAATCCCCTGAAGATCTTCCTACCTTGTCTTCACCATCCAGGTATCACCGATCCGTCCTGGCTCCAAGATCTTCATCCAACCCAAGCGGGGGTTGGCGATCCATAATCCGGTGCTCCAAAGTCTTCCTCCTATCCGGCAAGAAGAGGACATCCGGACCGGCAAACATCTTCTCCAAGCGGCATCTTCTATGTTCTTCCATCCGATGACGACCGGCTCCATCTTGAAGACCTCCAGCGCGGATCCATCCTCTTCTTCCGACGACTAGACGACGAATGACGGTTCCTTTAAGGGACGTCATCCAAGATGGCGTCCCTCGAATTCCGATTGGCTGATCGGAACAGCCAATAGAATGCGAGCTCAATCTGATTGGCTGATTGGATCAGCCAATTGGATTGAACTTGATTCTGATTGGCTGATTCCATCAGCCAATCAGAAAATTCCTACCTTAATTCCGATTGGCTGATAGAATCCTATCAGCCAATCGGAATTCGAGGGACGCCATCTTGGATGACGTCCCTTAAAGGAACCGTCATTCGTCGTCTAGTCGTCGGAAGAAGAGGATGGATCCGCGCTGGAGGTCTTCAAGATGGAGCCGGTCGTCATCGGATGGAAGAACATAGAAGATGCCGCTTGGAGAAGATGTTTGCCGGTCCGGATGTCCTCTTCTTGCCGGATAGGAGGAAGACTTTGGACCCTCTTCTGGACTTCTTCAGTGGATGTCTAGCCCCCGCTTGGGTTGGATGAAGATCTTGGAGCCAGGACGGATCGGTGAACCTGGCATGGTGAAGACAAGGTAGGAAGATCATCAGGGGCTTAGTGTTAGGTTTATTTAAGGGGGGTTTGGGTTAGATTAGGGGTATGTGGGTGGTGGGTTGTAATGTTGGGGGGGGGGTATTGTATGTTTTCTTTTACAGGCAAAAGAGCTGAACTTCTTGGGGCATGCCCCGCAAAGGGCCCTGTTCAGGGCTGGTAAGGTAAAAGAGCTTGTAACTTTTTAAATTTAGAATAGGGTAGGGAATTTTTTATTTTGGGGGTCTTTGTTATTTTATTAGGGGGCTTAGAGTAGGTGTAATTAGTTTAAAATTGTTGTAATATTTTTCTTATGTTTGTAAATATTTTTTTATTTTCTGTAACTTAGTTCTTTTTTATTTTTTGTACTTTAGATAGTTTATTTAATTGTATTTATTTGTAGCAATTGTGTTTAATTAATTTATTGATAGTGTAGTGTTAGGTTAATTGTAGGTAATTGTAGGTAGTTTATTTAATTATTTTATTGATAGGGTAGTGTTAGGTTTAATTATATCTTAGGTTAGGATTTATTTTACAGGTAAATTTGTAATTATTTTAACTAGGTAACTATTAAATAGTTCTTAACTATTTAATAGCTATTGTACCTGGTTAAAATAAATACAAAGTTACCTGTAAAATAAATATTAATCCTAAAATAGCTATAATATAATTATAATTTATATTGTAGCTATATTAGGATTTATTTTACAGGTAAGTATTTAGCTTTAAATAGGAATCATTTATTTAATAAGAGTTAATTTATTTCGTTAGATAAAAATTATATTTAACTTAGGGGGGTGTTAGTGTTAGGGTTAGACTTAGCTTTAGGGGTTAATACATTTATTAGAATAGCGGTGAGCTCCGGTCGGCAGATTAGGGGTTAATAATTGAAGGTAGGTGTCGGCGATGTTAGGGAGGGCAGATTAGGGGTTAATACTATTTATGATAGGGTTAGTGAGGCGGATTAGGGGTTAATAACTTTATTATAGTAGCGCTCAGGTCCGCTCGGCAGATTAGGGGTTAATAAGTGTAGGTAGGTGTCGGCGACGTTGTGGGGGGCAGATTAGGGGTTAATAAATATAACATAGGTGTCGGCGATGTTAGGGGCAGAAGATTAGGGGTACATAGGGATAACGTAGGTGGCGGCGATTTGCGGTCGGAAGATTAGGGGTTAATTATTTTAAGTAGCTTGCGGCGACGTTGTGTGGGGCAAGTTAGGGGTTAATAAATATAATATAGGGGTCGGCGGGGTTAGGGGCAGCAGATTAGGGGTACATAAGTATAACGTAGGTGGCGGTCGGCAGATTAGGGGTTAAAAATTTTAATCGAGTGGCGGCGATGTGGGGGGACCTCGGTTTAGGGGTACATAGGTAGTTTATGGGTGTTAGTGTAGTTTAGGGTACAGTAGTTAAGAGCTTTATGAACCGGCGTTAGCCAGAAAGCTCTTAACTCCTGCTTTTTTCAGGCGGCTGGAATCTTGTCGTTAGAGCTCTAACGCTCACTGCAGAAACGACTCTAAATACCAGCGTTAGAAAGATCCCATTGAAAAGATAGGCTACGCAAATGGCGTAGGGGGATCTGCGGTATGGAAAAGTCGCGGCTGTAAAGTGAGCGTTAGACCCTTTAATCACTGACTCCAAATACCAGCGGGCGGCCAAAACCAGCGTTAGGAGCCTCTAACGCTGGTTTTGACGGCTACCGCCGAACTCTAAATCTAGGCCATAGGGTTTATAGATTAGGAATAATTTGTTTTTATTTTTGATAATTTCTTTTTTTTATTTTGGGTAATTTAGTGTTTATTATTTTTTGTAATTTAGATAAATGTATTTTTGTAATTTATTTAATTTTAGTGTAATGTTAGGTGTTAGTGTGAGGCAGGTTAGGTTTTATTTTACAGGTAAATTTGTATTTATTTTAACTACGTAGCTAGTAAATAGTTAATAACTATTTACTAACTAGTCTAACTAGTTAAAATAAATACAAACTTACCTGTGAAATAAAAATAAAACCTAAGATAGCTACAATGTAACTATTAGTTATAGTGTAGCTAGCTTAGGGTTTATTTTACAGGTAAGTATTTATTTTTAAATAGGAATTATTTAGTTATTAATAGTAAGGTTTTTTTTTTAAGTTTTTTTAATTATATTAAAGTTAGGGGTGTTGGGGGTTAGGGTTACGTTAAGGTTAGGGTAAGACTTAGGGTAGGTTCAGGGGTTAATATATTTATTTAGTGTTAGTGATGTGGGAGGCCAGAGGTTTAGGGGTTAATAACTCTAGTATAGTAGTTGGGGCGGCAGATTAGGGGTTAATACATTTATGTAGGTGGCGGCAACGTTGGGGGTGGCAGATTAGGGGTCAATAAGTGTAGGTATGCAGCGGCGACATTTGGGGTGGCAGATTAGGGGTTAATAAATTTATGTAGGTGGCGGTGACATTGGGGGCGGCAGATTAGGGGTCAATAAGTGTAATGTAGGTGTCGGCGATGTCGGGGCCAGCAGATTAGGGGTATTTAGACTCGGGGTTTATGTTAAGGTGTTAGGTGTAAACATACATTTTGTTTCCCCATAGATATCAATGGGGCTGCGTTACGGAGCTTTACGCTCACGATTGCAGGTGCTAGGCTTTTTTTTTAGCCGGCTCTCCCCATTGATGTCTATGGGGAAATCGTGCATGAGCACGTAACAGCTGCTCAAAGCAGCGCTGGTTTTTGTGTGCGGTATGGAGCTCAACGCAGCCATATCACCTGCAAACGCCATGTTTTTGCAAACCTGTAATAGCAGCGCTATTAAAGGTGAGTGGTGGAAATAACTTGCAAGTTATTAGCGAGCCACTCATAACGCAAAACTCGTAATCTGGCTGAGTGTCATTAGAAAGAAATGGCAGCATATGTATTTATGGTATGACATCGTGCACAATATGTTTTTATTTGCATGTCTTGTAGATTAATTTCTCTTAAATGCTGTGGTAACAAGGTATCCACCATCCTCCCATCCTCCCCTGACCCTCCCTTCTGACAAGGCACCAGCCACAAAACAGCGACTGCTCCTCAACCTCCCAAGAAGTACTTAATACCTAGCCACAAATGTTGGGAGGTATATATACAGTATATATATATATATATATATATATATATATATATATATACATACACACACACACACAAACATGCACACTCAAAACATGTCTGAGGCCTAGTTTCCACTGAGGTGGTAAATTGTGGAAATTGGTGATAAAAACATATACCTCCATTAAAGGGACATGAAACACAAAATATTTCATTCAGAAAGAGGATACAATTTAAAAAAAAAAGTTTCCAATTCAGTTATTATCAAATGTGCTTAATTCTCATGTTATTCTTTGTGGAAGAGATATCTAGATATGTAGCGTGCACATGTCTGGAGCACTACATGACAGGAAATAGTGCTGCCATCTGGTGCTTTTGCTAATGTATAACATTGTTGAAAAACTGCTACCATATACACACTACTGAGCTATCTTCCTGCTTTCCAACAAATGATAACAAGAAAATGAAGAAAATTTGATAATAGACGTAAATTGGAAAGTTGGTCCAAATTGTTTGCTCTATCTGTATCATGAAAGAACAAAATTGGGTTTTATGTCCTTATAAAGTCTATGGAAAATGTTCATGTTACCACCAGTTTCTAATTCAGGCCTAGTTTTCATTGAGATGGTAAAGTTTGGAAACTGAAGGTAGCATAACAATTCTCCATAGATTTTATTGTTTTTATCACCAGTTTCCAAATATTACTACCTCAATGGAAAGTAGGCCTTGGTTGTTAAGTGTCACACAAGTAGCAGGAAATTATGGAATTGAAGCATCAGAAACCAGGGTTATTAACATTTCATACAAGGTAATCTTAACCCCTTAATGACCGGACCATTTTTCAGTTTTCTTACCCTTAATGACAATGGCTATTTTTACATTTCTGCAGTGTTTGTGTTTAGCTGTAATTTTCCTCTTACTCATTTACTGTACCCACACATATTATATACCGTTTTTCTCGCCATTAAATGGACTTTCTAAAGATACCATTTTTTTCATCACATCTTATAATTTAATATAAAAAATATATAAAATATGAGGAAAAAATGGAAAAAAACACACTTTTTCTAACTTTGACCTCCAAAATATGTTACACATCTACAACCACCAAAAAACACCCATGCTAAATAGTTTCTAAATTTTGTCCTGAGTTTAGAAATACCCAATGGTTACATGTTGTTTGCTTTTTTTGCAAGTTATAGGGCAATAAGTACAAGTAGAACTTTGCTATTTCTAAACCACTTTTTTTCAAAATTAGCGCTAGTTACATTGGAACACTGATATCTGTCCGGAATCCCTGAATATCCCTTGACATGTATATATTTTTTTTTAGAAGACAATCCAAAGTATTGATTTATGCCCATTTTGGTATATTTCATGCCACCATTTCACTGCCAAATGCGAGCAAATAAAAAAAATTGTTCACTTTTTCACAAATTTTGTCACAATCTTTAGGTTTCTCACTGAAATTATTTACAAACAGTTTGTGCAATTATGGCACAAATGGTTGTAAATGCTTCTCTGGGATCCCCTTTGTTCAGAAATAGCAGACATATATGGCTTTGGCGTTGCTTTTTGGTAATTAGAAGGCCGCTAAATGCAGCTGCGCACCACACGTGTATTATGCCCAGCAGTGAAGGGGTTAATTAGGGATCTTGTAGGGTTAATTTTAGCTTTAGTGTAGTGTAGTAGACAACCCAAAGTATTGATCTAGGCCCATTTTGGTATATTTCATGCCACCATTTCACCGCCAAATGCGAGCAAATAAAAAAAAAAGTGACATTTTTCACAATTTTAGGTTTCTCACTTAAATTATTTACAAACAGCTTGTGCAATTATGGCACAAATGGTTGTAAATGCTTCTCTGGGATCTCCTTTGTTCATAAATAGCAGACATATATGGCTTTGGCGTTGCTTTTTGGCAATTAGGAGGCCGCTAAATGCTGCTGCGCACCACACTTGTATTAAGCCCAGCAGTGAAGGGGTTAATTAGGTAGCTTGTAGAGAGCTTGCAGGGTTAATTTTAGCTTTAGTGTAGAGATCAACCTCCCACCTGACACATCCCACCCCCTGATCCCTCCCAGACAGCTCTCTTCCCTCCCCCACCCCACAATTGTCCCCGCCATCTTAAGTACTGGCAGAAAGTCTGCCAGTACTAAAATAAAAGGTGTTTTTTTTTTGTTTTTGTTTTTTTTAAATTATTCAGCTGTGATGGACCCCTGCCTTAACCCCCAACCTCCCTGATCCCCCCCAAACACCTCTCTAACCCTCCCCACCTACCTAATTGCCACCATCTTGGGTACTGGCAGCTGTCTGCCAGTACCCAGTTTTCCCCCCCTGTTTTGTGACATGTTTTATTTTTTCTGTAGTGTAGCTGCCCCAACCACCCCCCCCACCCCCCCCAGATCCAGATCCTGATCAAGTGTAGCTGCCCCAACCACCCCCACCCCCCCAGATCTAGATCCTTATCCTTACTTATCCTTATCCTTATTCATTGGTGGCAGTGCCAGTGATTGCTGCGCGCGCGTGCACGCAGCCCCCGCACGCTCCCGGCATCCGGCGTGCACAATACACTTGAAGGAACCGGATGCCGGGTAGCGATGGGCCGCCCACCCTCCTCCCTGTAAGCTCCCACCCACCAACGAACGGCCACATCGCTACCGGTGCAGAGAGGGCCACAGAGTGGCTCTCTCTGCATCGGATGCTTTCTAAAGGGTATTGCAGGATGCCTCAATATCGAGGCATCACTGCAATACCCTGAGAGCTGCTGGAAGCGATTGCGATCGCTTCCAGCACTCTCTTAGACAAGTGACGTACCAGGTACGTCCATTGTCACTAACTGCAAGTTTTTGCAGGACGTACCTGGTACGTCACTTGTCATTAAGGGGTTAAAAAAATCCTGGCCTGTTAGTGTGCCCTGGGGACTGGAATTGAGAAACATTGATATAGTCAATAATCATTATTTATTGAAATCGTAATGTTTGCAACATCAGTTTCTGCAAAAATAAAATATCAAATCTTATATTGCCCAATTTTTATATATATTTTCTCTCTAAAAGTTAGCAAAGATGATAAAACAAACATAATGCTCTATTGCCTGAACCATTATGCATTATATTAGTGCATTCCTGATGTTTATAAGTGCATATGGAGAGACTAATACAAAACTATATGCAAAATGCATCAGTCATCTGGAAAAAAATTTTTTTAAAACAGTCATGCAAATGACCCAATCACTGAGTGCATTTCCATCTAGGCAATATTACCCTTGCATATGTGAGCTATAACATGAAGTAACATTTCTTTCATACAGTTTGTGAGAGTCTATGTTCCATTACTCTTTCTGGCCACTAGGAGAAGGCAAAGATTCCCAAATCCCAAGAGCTCTATAAAACCCCTCCCACCTTACTAGAAGCTAGTCTTGTCTTTGCCTCCACTGGAGGAAGTTGAAAAATGAAGGTGCTCCTTGTGTTCTTCTGTGAGAGGGGTTCTCAAACTGATTTGAGACCCATTTCCCCTCAGTGCTGCTGTTAGATGGATGGATGTTTTGGGAGTATGTGGTAGAGGCACAATTACACCCAATGAGAGTTAGTCACAAGCCATCCACAGGTGTCGCGGGGACCTGTCCTGTTGTTGGTATACTCCTATTCCATATCCTCTGCTGTTATGTTTCAGCACTGGTTTGGCTGTCTACTGGATCCCAGTTAGAAGATGTCCAGTATTTGGCTGGCTATGGGTTAGTACATTTATATTAGGGGCATTCATTTAGCCAGTTGGGCTATATAGTTTGTACACTATTGTACTCTGTAGCCTGGGGACAGTATTTAATATGTATTTGTTTAGTATGGCTCCTTTTTAATTATAAGGCTCTATTCCGCTTTACATTTTTTGCGTGCATATTCATTACGTGACGTTAGCATTCATTTGCTCTTTGAGTTTGCGCACATTGGGGGATGTTTATCAAAGGTCTGGCAGTCCTGATCCGACAGTGCGGATCAGGTCCGCCAGACCTCGCTGAATGCGGAGAGCAATACGCTCTCCGTATTCAGCATTGCACCAGCAGCTCTTGTGAGCTGTTGGTGCAATGCCGCCACCTGCAGATTCGCGGCCAAGATTGGCTGCCAGCAGGGAGGTGTCAATCAACCCGATCGTACTCGATCAGGTTAATTTTTGGTGATGTCTGTCCGCCTGCTCAGAGCAGGCGGACAGGGTTATGGAGCAGCGGTCTTCTCCTGGAGCTTGAAAAATGGGCCACATTGGCTTGTTATGTTCCGGCATGTTGGTTAGATAGCACACATCGGCTGATCATCACATTGCTTACACATGTGTTCCCTTTCTGTTTTGAGTGCGCCATCAAGTTATTTAGTGTGCACTGTTCTCCTGCACGTTATTCCTCCTTTTGGTGTAGGGTTATCGCTATGCGGCCTTGCTGCTTTGTTATGACTTTTGCTTGGAGAGGGTAAGTAAAACCCTTGCTTTAAGAGCTCCTTTTAGGGGGATATAGCCCTATGGTTGTGTTTTCTACTTTTTGTAGTTTTTCAATAATCATGGAGCCTTTTGTGTCTGTCTCTAAAACTTCTTTAGAAGTGAATTCCTCTGAACATATTCCTACCAATGTGAAATGTGTATATTGTAAACTTGCTGATGTGTTGCCTCCAGTTCAGCTGTACAATCCTTGTTTAAATGCTATGCATTCTAATCAGACTAATGTTACTTTTGCTTCTAAAGGTATTTGCCCTCCTACTGTTTGTTTAACACAGGGGAGTTCTACAGAATTTTCTCCAGGATTCAAGAATTTTGTGCACTCTACTGTATCCAAAATGCTGGTGTCTATGCCCCCTTCAAGTAAGCATAAAAGGTAAGTTCATGATTTACACTCTACTAGCTCTAAGCCTGTATTAGATAATGTTCTGGATCCTGGTTCAGTTATTCATCCCCAGAAGGTAAGATATTATCTGATAATCAGGAGTCTGTTTCTGAACATGATTCTGAGTCATCCTCGTTTGTGTTTAAAGTGCCATAAAACAGGTTAAGATCTGTGCATATCCTAAAAGGGCTAATTAAGTAAAAACAGTTTGCATTAAAAAAATTGTTTAAAAATTGTTGGGAAGTATTTTAAAATAATTTTCAAAAATAAGCAAAAATACTTAAAATAGCCATGCTGTCTGAACACTGTGCTCCACCCCTCTCATCAGTGTTTAGACTCAGGCTTTGTATTTCACCTGAGTTCACAGCTTCTAGGCATGCTCCAGCAGATAATCCCTATTCATTTGTGCATTTTACCAAAACAACAATGGATATAGCTACAGCCATAAAAGGAATTGTGTGGGGGGAGTTAGAGCTGTACAATTCAGAAACTTAAAAGAAAGGGTTAATGGCGAGGCACTGCAGTATAAATTTGCATGTAAAGTAATTAATGTACATATTATTATATTTTGTCTCTATCTCAACTTGTTTTATGTCCCTTGATCAGATTTTTTGCCTTTTAAAAGAGGTATTATGTAATTTAGGTTTTCAAGATCCTAAGGTATCTGGGGACAAGTCTGTTAAACATTTGGATTTAATGTTTAAACCTACTGCTAAGTCTCCAGAGGATTTTACTATCCCTAATGCTATCTTTGAGATAGATTCTAAGGATTGGTCTAAGCCTGGCGCCCCTTTTAATCTTTCGCTAGGTTGTATCCTTTGCCAGCTTCTAATATTGAGCTTTGGGAAACAGTTCCTAAGGTGGATGGGGATATTTCTACCTTGGCTAGGTGTACTACCATTCCTTTGGATGATAGTTTTTTATTTAAGAATTCTATGGATAGGAAATAGGAATCATTTTATAGGAGGGCTTTCCAGCAGGCAGTGTTTATTTTAATGTCAGCAGTTAGCGTTGTCTGTGTGGCTGCAGCTTCTTCTGTTTGGTTGGATAGTCTTTCTGAGCAGTTTTTGGATAATTCAGCTATTGAAGATTTTCTTAACCTTTTGGGTCTACCAAAGTCTGCCAATGATTTCCTTTGTGATGCAGTTATTGTGATAATTATGTTATTAGCAGAGGGGCTTTGTGGTTGTTTGGTTCTGGGTTACATTATATTAGTTTTACTGTAATAGTAGGTAAGGGAGCTGTTTCCCCTAAGACAATAAATCTAAGGGTAAATTTAAAGCTTCTAATAATTTTTGTTCCTTTAGTGAGAGTAAGCAACAAAAATCTTCTTCCTCCTCTCAGGAACAAGGGTATTCCAATTCGGCATGGAGGCCAAGTTCAAATTGGAACAGGTCTAAACAATCCAAGAAACCTACTCCCTCATCCAAGTCTTTCTGAGCAGTTTTTGGATAATTCAGCTATTGAAGATTTTCTTAACCTTTTGGGTCTACCAAAGTCTGCCAATGATTTCCTTTGTGATGCAGTTATTGTGATAATTATGTTATTAGCAGAGGGGCTTTGTGGTTGTTTGGTTCTGGGTTACATTATATTAGTTTTACTGTAATAGTAGGTAAGGGAGCTGTTTCCCCTAAGACAATAAATCTAAGGGTAAATTTAAAGCTTCTAATAATTTTTGTTCCTTTAGTGAGAGTAAGCAACAAAAATCTTCTTCCTCCTCTCAGGAACAAGGGTATTCCAATTCGGCATGGAGGCCAAGTTCAAATTGGAACAGGTCTAAACAATCCAAGAAACCTACTCCCTCATCCAAGTCAGCATGAAGGTGCAGCCCTTAAAAACCAGATATTCTGGTAGGGGACAGGTTATACATTTTTCAGGAGGTTTGGTCCCAGTCTATTTAGGATCCCTGGGTTCTAAATATAGTTTCTCATGGTTATTGAATAGGCTTCAGAGTGAGGCCTCCCAGAGGAATGTTTCTTCTGTTGCATGTTCCAAAGGCTCTATTAAAAGCAAAAGCCTACCTTCAGTTAGTTTCCATGGGAGTCATTGTTTCAGTTCCAATTTTGTAACAGGGGTTGAGGTTCTATTCAAATCACTTCATTGGCCCAGAGAAGGAAAATACTTTCAGACCAGTTTTGAATTTAAAGGCTCTGAACAAGTTTCTCAGGTTTAATACTTTCAAGATGGAAATTATTCAAAATATTCTGCCGCTTGTGCAGCAAGGTCAGTTTATGTCTACAATAGATTTTAAGGATGCCTACATTCATGTCCCTTTTCATAAGGATTATTATCAGTTTGTAAGGTCTGCATTTCTGAACAAACATTTTCAGTTTGTTGCGCTTACATTTGGTCTGGCTACTGCTTTCAGAATATTTTCAAAAGTTCTGGGTACTCTCTTGTCTGTGATAAGAACCCAGGGTATTTCATTGTTTTTCTTACCTGGATGATATCTTGGTACAGACTCAGGCCTCTAGTTATTAAGGTCTGGCGGACCTGATCCGACACTGTGGATCAGGTCCGCCAGACCTCGCTGAATACGGCGAGCAATACGCTCGCCGTATTCAGCATTGCACCAGCAGCTCACAAGAGCTGCTGGTGCAACGCCGCCCCCTGCAGACTCGCAGCCAATAGGCCGCCTGCAGGGGGTGTCAATCAACCCGATCGGGTTGATTTCCGGCGATGTCTGTCCGCCTGAGAGCAGGCGGACAGGTTATGGAGCAGAGGTCTTTGTGACCACTGCTTCATAACTGCTGTTTCTGGCGAGCCTGCAGGCTCGCCAGAAACACGGGGCATCAAGCTAAATATGGAGCTTGATACATATGCCCCTCAGTCTCTTCATTTAGCAGTATCTCACACCAACAGACTTCTGTTGTTTATTCAGCAGCATGGTTGGAGAATTCATTTTCCAAAGAGTTCTCTTGTTCTTGTGTTCAGAGTCACTTTTCTGGGTGTTCAAACAGACTCTCTCTGATCGAACAAAGAAGGTTGAAGCTGATTTGAGCTTGTGCAAATCTTAAGTCTTCAGTCTGTTCTGTGTCCTTCAGTAGCTCTTTGTATGGAAGTTCTCAGACTAATTATTGCTGCATTGGGTGCTATTCGATTTTCTTTCTAATCTTCAGATGAGGCCCCTTCAGGAATGGTGCAGAGATCATACTCCGCTTTCTTACAGGATTTTGTTGGATCTCAAGACAAGACAGTCCCTGACTTGGTGGCTGGATCATTAGTCCATTATCCAGGAAGCTTTGTTTGTTTGACCTATTTGGACTGTGATCACAACAAATGCAAGTCTTACAGGCTGGAGTGCAGTCTGGGGGTTTCAGAGAGCACAGGGAGTTTGGTCTCCTCAGGAGCCAAGGTTACTAATAAATGTTGTGGAATGTTGTGCAATTTTCAGGGCCCTTTAGAGTTTGCCCCTGTTGGAAAAGGAGTCTCATCTCCAGTGGCATATATCAGTCATCTGGGGTGGAACCCACAGTTCCTTACCTATAAGGGAAGTATTTCAGATTTTTCCTGTGCAGAGGACAATTGTTGTCTTATCTCTGCAATTCATATCCCAAGGGTGAGCAATTGGGAGGTGGATTTTCTCTGTTACAAAAGAAATAACAAACAGCACTAACATTAAAGATAATTGCGTCACAATGAATAACGTTATACATTTACTAAACAAATTGATAGAAATATCCAAAGATATAGTCACCAAAGAGAGGGCTAATGTTTAGTGCCCAATATATGATAGACCTGTTAATCCCAGGTGTCGTTCAAAACAGTCCTTGATGTGTAAAGGAAGGGGTTAATAGTAAAACGCCTATCCATACGAGATTGCAGGTGTACACAAATGGGGGTGTGAGATAGCGCAAACTCCAAATCAAGCAGCAGCTGGCTTTTTGATACACACTGCTTGCCACAAACAGGCTTAAGCAAATCAAGTCTGGCGATAAAACGACTGGAGGAGTCTATTGGACGTTTATACAATATTGGATATGTTTTGAGTGCATGTAATCTCTTACCTCTGGTAAGCATATTTTTTACGTGTGTAATAAATTGATTGTTTTATACCACCTTGATTTGGAGTTTGCGCTGTCTCCCACCCCAATTTGTGTACACCTGCTGGATTTTCTCTTTTGTCAATCCCTGCATCCAGGGGAATGGTCTCTTCATCTGGATGTTTGGGTCTTTAGGGTCTCCCAGAGATAGATCTGATGGCCTCTCAGTTGAACAACAAACTTCCCAGCATTTGTGGATGCTCTAGAAGTAGCTCCATGGGCTTTTCATCTAGCCTATATCTTTCCTCCTTTGTTTCTTCTGCCAAGGGTGATTACCAGATCAGAAAAGAGGAGTCATCAGTGAGATTGATTGCTCCTTCCTGGCCTCACAGTATTTGGCTTGCAGATCTGGTTCAGATATCGACTTGTCCACCATGGCTGCATCCTCTGTATCTAGTTCTTCTCTCGCAAGGTTTTCAAATCTCTAAGCTTAATGGCATATAAATTGAGTGGTTAGTGCTTAGACAGAGGGGTTTTTTTCTGAATCTGTTGTTGAGACTTTGGCTCGTAAACCTGTGACTAGGAAGATCTATTTTAAGGTCTGGAAGGCTTTTGGATCATGTTTTTTTCTGGAATTCTCAGGATGGTTTGGATAAGGGTCTATCCGCCAGCTCTTTTAGAGGTCAGATTTCAGCTCCCCCAGTTCAATTCAGGATTTAAGCCTGTTATTAAGACGATTTCTCCTCCATGTAGCCTTAATCTAGTTTTAAAGTTTTTGCAGGTGAAAATTCCATTTTAGCCCATACATAAGGTGGATATTAAGCTTTTATCATGGAGGGTTTTGTTTCTTTTGGCTATCTCTTCTGATAGGAGAGTTTCTGAATTGTCTGTCCTTTCTTGTGATCCTTCTTATCTTATTTTAATCAGGATAAGGCAGTTTTAAGAACTAAGTTTGATTTTTTTACCTAAAGTGGCGTCTTATTGTTCCTTCTTTTTGTCCTAATCCCAAGAATTCTATAGAGAGGCTTATTTATAATTTGGATGTTGTCAGAGCTTTGAAGTACTATTTGCAGGCTACTAAGGATATCAGACAAACTCCTATTTTGTTTGATCATTTTTATGGTTCTAGAAAATGGCAGAAAGCTACAGCTGTTTGTTTGGCATCTTGGCTTAAGCTTTTGATTCAGAAGGCTTACTTGCAGGTGGGTCAGTTTCCTCCTAAACGGATTACTAACCATTCAACCAGATCAGTTGCCACATCTTGGGCATTCAAGAATGAGGCCTCTGTGGAAAGAAAAATAGGAAAGGCAACTACTTCTTGGTCTTCTTTGCATACTTTTACTAAAAAAAAAATGATGTTTCATGTTTGTCCCACACTCATTACTTGTGGACTTCTCTACTTGGGTATTCGTTTCCCAGGAGTAATTGGTTGTGGAATCTCACCACCTGTATGAAACAAAACATAATTTATGTTTACCTAATAAATTCATTTTTTTCATGGTGGTGGTAGTCAGTTTTCTTTTTTACACATCTTTTTTTCCATGCTCCTTTTTTTTTTTGCTCTTATTACTTTTCCTACCTTTCTTGCTTGGCTATATGTCAGACTAGTTTCTAGTAAGGTGGGAGGGGTGTTACAGAGCTCTTGGGATTTGGGAATCGTTGTCTCCTCTTAGTGGCCAGGAAGAGTAATTCCCAGGAGTAATGGATCATGGACTCTCACCACAATGAAAGAAATTCATTTTTCAGGTAAGCATAAATTATGTTTTTACAGATGTCAAACAGTATATAAGTGTATTTATAACGAACTGTGTAATAATTCTGAGTATGTTTTTCTTTAGACAAAACCTGTGATAATTAAAGAAAAGACAGAGGGAGTCAATGAAAAAACACCTGTCAAACTGGTGAGACTGAAATTGCTGCAGCTCATGCTCTCTGTATTATTCATGCCATCACATATAATCTGTGTGTCATAGGGAGTCTGGCATTGCTGCAGCCTGCTCTGTATCTGTGATATATACTGTATATGCCATTATCTATTAACGTATCTACTAGAGGGAATGGCATTGCTGCAGCCTGCTCTGTATATGTGATCTGTATGCATGCCATTACATATAATGTATGTCCTATACAAGCATTGCTGCAGCCTGCGCTACATAATGTATGTGATCTGTATGCGTGCTGTCATGTATAATGGATGTCCTTTACAAGCATTGCTCCTGCCTGCGCTACATAATGTATGTGATCTGTATGCGTACTGTCATGTATAATGTATGTCCTTTACAAGCATTGCTCCTGCCTGCGCTACATAATGTATGTGATCTGTATGCGTACTGTCATGTATAATGTATGTCCTTTACAAGCATTGCTCCTGCCTGCGCTACATAATGTATGTGATCTGTATGCTTACTGTCATGTATAATGTATGTCCTATACAAGCATTGCTCCTGCCTGCGCTACATAATGTATGTGATCTGTATGCGTACTGTCATGTATAATGTATGTCCTATACAAGCATTGCTGCAGCCTGCGCTACATAATGTATGTGATCTGTATGCGTACTGTCATGTATAATGTATGTCCTATACAAGCATTGCTCCTGCCTGCGCTACATAATGTATGTGATCTGTATGCGTACTGTCATGTATAATGTATGTCCTATACAAGCATTGCTGCAGCCTGTGCTATATAAAGTATGTGATCTGTAAGCAAGAAGTCATGTATAATGTATGATCTATACAAGCATTGCTGCAGCCTGCGCTACATAATGTATGTGATCTGTATGCGTACTGTCATGTATAATGTATGTCCTATACAAGCATTGCTGCAGCCTGTGCTATATAAAGTATGTGATCTGTAAGCAAGAAGTCATGTATAATGTATGTCCTATACAAGCATTGCTGCAGCCTGCGCTACATAATGTATGTGATCTGTATGCGTACTGTCATGTATAATGTATGTCCTTTACAAGCATTGCTCCTGCCTGCGCTACATAATGTATGTGATCTGTATGCGTACTGTCATGTATAATGTATGTCCTTTACAAGCATTGCTCCTGCCTGCGCTACATAATGTATGTGATCTGTATGCTTACTGTCATGTATAATGTATGTCCTATACAAGCATTGCTCCTGCCTGCGCTACATAATGTATGTGATCTGTATGCGTACTGTCATGTATAATGTATGTCCTATACAAGCATTGCTGCAGCCTGCGCTACATAATGTATGTGATCTGTATGCGTACTGTCATGTATAATGTATGTCCTATACAAGCATTGCTCCTGCCTGCGCTACATAATGTATGTGATCTGTATGCGTACTGTCATGTATAATGTATGTCCTATACAAGCATTGCTGCAGCCTGTGCTATATAAAGTATGTGATCTGTAAGCAAGAAGTCATGTATAATGTATGATCTATACAAGCATTGCTGCAGCCTGCGCTACATAATGTATGTGATCTGTATGCGTACTGTCATGTATAATGTATGTCCTATACAAGCATTGCTGCAGCCTGTGCTATATAAAGTATGTGATCTGTAAGCAAGAAGTCATGTATAATGTATGTCCTATACAAGCATTGCTGCAGCCTGCGCTACATAATGTATGTGATCTGTATGCGTACTGTCATGTATAATGTATGTCCTATACAAGCATTGCTGCAGCCTGTGCTATATAAAGTATGTGATCTGTAAGCAAGAAGTCATGTATAATGTATGTCCTATACAAGCATTGCTGCAGCCTGCGCTACATAATGTATGTGATCTGTATGCGTACTGTCATGTATAATGTATGTCCTATACAAGCATTGCTGCAGCCTGCGCTACATAATGTATGTGATCTGTATGCGTACTGTCATGTATTATGTATGTCCTATACAAGCATTGCTGCAGCCTGCGCTACATAATGTATGTGATCTGTATGCGTACTGTCATGTATAATGTATGTCCTATACAAGCATTGCTGCAGCCTGTGCTATATAATGTATGTGATCTGTATGCTTACTGTCATGTATAATGTATGTCCTATACAAGCATTGCTGCAGCCTGTGCTATATAAAGTATGTGATCTGTAAGCAAGAAGTCATGTATAATGTATGTCCTATACAAGCATTGCTGCAGCCTGCGCTACATAATGTATGTGATCTGTATGCGTACTGTCATGTATTATGTATGTCCTATACAAGCATTGCTGCAGCCTGCGCTACATAATGTATGTGATCTGTATGCGTACTGTCATGTATAATGTATGTCCTATACAAGCATTGCTGCAGCCTGCGCTACATAATGTATGTGATCTGTATGCGTACTGTCATGTATTATGTATGTCCTATACAAGCATTGCTGCAGCCTGCGCTACATAATGTATGTGATCTGTATGCGTACTGTCATGTATAATGTATGATCTATACAAGCATTGCTGCAGCCTGCGCTACATAATGTATGTGATCTGTATGCGTACTGTCATGTATAATGTATGTCCTATACAAGCATTCACTACAGTCTGCAATTTGTCTTCATAGCAATGGAATACTATGTATCATAGACAGACTGTCATTACTGCTCTCTGTACTGTGCATACATATCAATGAGCAGCAGAGCTGGTAAAAGGAGTTGTCACTGATGCTGCTGTAAAAATATTTTTGCCGTATATAAATGCAGTGGGTAGTAGAGTATACAGCCTGTATTGCACTAGCACTGAGTCATTTATGTGCCTTGTACATTAATTAAGAGGCAGCAGTGTTTTAGAGTGCTGCATCTTATAAAATATCAGTGATTAAAGAAAAAGAAGGGGAGGTGGGGGTAAGGCTAAGTATAGAATAAGCAGGAGGTCTGTAGTTATACTCAAAAATATCAGTGATTACAGAGTGTGTAAAAGATGGGTCATCTTAAATGATTCCTGTGCCAGGGGCATAACTACAGGGGTCTCAGAGGTTCCAGTTGAAACTGGTCCCACACATCTAGGGGCTACACAAGGGCCTGGTGGGTCTTGGATTCTGCCTTATCATTTCTGCCCCTCTGTGTGCCATTACCCCCGCAAGACAGGGCTCATAGTGTAAGGAAGGTGTATAGATTTACCTTTACAAATATGATGACAGGGTTTCAAAGATGGCCGCCGCTATGTTGTTGAACAGAAAAACCTGCCACCATATTTGTATAGGAAAGTCGTAAAAAATTCTCTGGTGTGGAGTGGACTAACCAAAGGAGGTAGTTGACTTAAAGGCCCTGATGATTAAAAGTGCTGCGATGCAGCAATATATTCCAAACAGATCCACTTTGATGTCGAGCCGACAAAATATTCCAAGCTGCCAACATCATTGTTAATAGGCGGCATCGCCGAGAGGCATTTAAAAAAATTCTAACCTAAAAAAAAAACTAAGGAAAAAAACCCTATCCAAAAATATATATTTTAAAAAACAAATTTAAATCAGCTAATAGAAAAGGCTTTCATTCTATTGGCTGATTTTTAAAAATCAGCCAATATGAATGCAAGGGTAGTGAGTATCTCACATTCAAACTTCAGTGTGCAACGTTGATCAAATAAAGAGGATGTCGGGGGCGGAAGATCTGAAGATAAAAAGATGAGAAGCTGGGGGCATGTCCGTGCAGTGATCTAGAAAGGACGCATCTTCTGAGGGCTCTAGCCGAATCTACAGTAATCCGCTGGTTATTGTGTCCTAACAGCAAGATCACAAATACATTTAAGAAGGACATCACAACTCTGGCAGTCGTGGTCCCATATCTACCTTTCCTGCTGTTTACATGACTCTGGGGACTCAGCTCGGAACATTAAGGCCTAGGGCGGCGGCCCACTGTTAGGTATCCCCCCCCCCCCGGGAAGAAACAGGGTTATCGGTGCTGTCAGACAATTCCGACTTACCTATTCTTCACCACCATATAGCTCTCAGATCGGATCAGAGGGTAGTCCCATCATACAACGCTATCAACTACAGGGAAAAGTTGAGACTAGCAAATAGGATAATTGTAATAAGTGGTATATGACTAATATGGCGGAGGAGCAAACTCAACCGTGTCACTAGGAGCTATAAAGCTAATGGACAATGCCTGATATGAATATCTAATGCAGTGCTTACATTTGGATCAGGAGACCAGGGCACCCACTATGGATCCTTTACTGGAAAAATCTCAAGCAGGCATCAATATAAGTGATTATCCGCCTGAACTACAGAAGCTTCCTGGAGCAGTGCCCGCACAGATGGCGTTAGACTCATCTCCTCGAGCACGTAAAATAGAAGTGCTACTCAAACGCAGACAGACTTCCATAAAACAAAAACTTGCTCAATGCAGGGAGAGTGAAGAGCGATTGGGTATGGAAATCTACCTAGCGGACTTACTTCTGATGCCTACAGTCCTCCCGGGACCTCTAAGTCAAGTAGCTAGGGCCGGAACATGGACAGCACCAGAGAAAGCCAAGACAGTGTGGCTTCTGTTTGAAACGGATACCGGGTTAAGTTTCACTACAGTGGGGACTCCAAAGCTAACATCCAAACTTGATCTCCCGACTGGATTTCTATATGCGACCCATCAAAGCACAAGTGATGTGTCACCAGCCCTACTAAATCAGGGCTTCTTAATGGTTGTTTCTTCTGGAGCACTCGGGATTATGTTTAAAGTACCAAAGACACCACCCAGTAAAGCAGGACTAACAGCTTTCCCGGCCCTACAAAAGGATATCAGGAACTCTGATCCCCTGTGCCAGTTGATCTTGTCCGGCAAGTATTCCATAACAACTCACATTCACATCGCCTATTATGGCCAGCTGGACACGGGGGGTTAACTATTTGCAAATGTGCTCCTACCAAATGTCACCATATTCACTGAATGGCAAATGTCGATTAAAAACACAATTTATGCTTACCTGATAAATGTATTTCTCTTGTGGTGTATCCAGTCCACGGATCATCCATTACTTGTGGGATATTCTCATTCCCAACAGGAAGTTGCAAGAGGATCACCCACAGCAGAGCTGTTATATAGCTCCTCCCCTCACTACCATATCCAGTCATTCGACCGAAAACAAGCAGAGAAAGGAGAAACCCTAGGGTGCAGTGGTGACTGTAGTTTAAATTTAAAAATTACCTGTCTTAAAATGACAGGGCGGGCCATGGACTGGATACACCACAAGAGAAATAAATTTATCAGGTAAGCATAAATTGTGTTTTCTCTTGTAAGGTGTATCCAGTCCACGGATCATCCATTACTTGTGGGATACCAATACCAAAGCTAAAGTACACGGATGAAGGAAGGGACAAGGCAGGTACTTAAACGGAAGGTACCACTGCCTGTAAAACCTTTCTCCCAAAAATAGCCTCCGAAGAAGCAAAAGTGTCAAATTTGTAGAATTTTGAAAAAGTATGAAGCGAAGACCAAGTCGCCGCTTTGCAAATCTGTTCAACAGACGCCTCATTTTTAAAGGCCCAGGTGGAAGCCACAGCTCTAGTGGAATGAGCTGTAATCCTTTCAGGGGGTTGCTGTCCAGCAGTCTCATAGGCTAAGCGTATTATGCTTCTTAGCCAAAAAGAAAGAGAGGTTGCCGAAGCTTTTTGACCTCTCCTCTGTCCAGAGTAAACCACAAACAAAGCAGATGTTTGTCGAAAATCTTTAGTAGCTTGTAAGTAAAACTTTAAAGCACGAACCACGTCTAAATTGTGTAATAGACGTTCCTTCTTTGAAGAAGGATTAGGACACAATGATGGAACATCAATCTCTTGATTGATATTCTTGTTAGATACCACCTTAGGTAAGAACCCAGGTTTGGTACGCAGGACAACCTTATCCGTATGAAAAATCAGATAAGGAGAATCACATTGTAAGGCAGATAACTCGGAGACTCTACGAGCCGAGGAAATAGCTACCAAAAAAAGAACTTTCCAAGATAAGAATTTGATATCTATGGAATGGAGAGGTTCAAATGGAACTCCTTGAAGAACCTTAAGAACCAAGTTTAAGCTCCATGGCGGAGCAACCGGTCTAAACACAGGCTTGATTCTAACTAAAGCCTGGCAAAATGCCTGAACGTCTGGAACATCTACCAGACGCTTGTGCAAAAGAATAGATAGAGCAGAAATCTGTCCCTTTAAGGAACTAGTTGACAATCCTTTTTCCAAACCATCTTGGAGAAAGGATAATATCCTGGGAATCCTGACTTTACTCCATGAGTAACCCTTGGATTCACACCAGTAAAGATATTTACGCCCTATTTTATGATAAATTTTCCTGGTGACAGGCTTTCATGCCTGTGTCAAGGTATCAATGACTGACTCGGAGAAACCACGCTTTGATAAAATCAAGCGTTCAATCTCCATGCAGTCAGTCTCAGAGAAATTAGATTTGGATGGTGGAAAGGACCCTGAAGTAGAAGGTCCTGTCTCAGAGGCAGAGTCCATGGTGGAAAGGATGACATTTCCACTAGATCTGCATACCAGGTCCTGCGTGGCCACGCAGGCGCTATTAGAATCACCGATGCTCTCTCCTGCTTGATCTTGGCAATCAGTCGAGGGAGCAAAGGAAACGGTGGAAACACATAAGCCAGGTTGAAAGACCAGGGCGCTGATAGAGCATCTATCAGCGTCGCCTTGGGGTCCCTGGACCTGGATCCGTAACAAGGAAGCTTGGTGTTCTGTCGAGACGCCATGAGATCCAACTCTGCATTGCCCCAGCGATGAACCACTTGTGCAAACACCTCCGGATGGAGTTCCCACTCCCCCGGATGAAAAGTCTGTCGACTTAGAAAATCCGCCTCCCAGTTCTCTACACCTGGGATATGGATAGCTGATAGGTGGCAAGAGTGAATCTCCGCCCAGCGAATTATCTTTGAGACTTCTAACATCGCTAGGGAACTTCTTGTTCCCCCTTGATGGTTGATGTAAGCCACAGTCGTGATGTTGTCCGACTGAAATCTGATGAACCTCAGAGTTGCTAACTGAGGCCAAGCTTGAAGAGCATGGAATATCGCTTTCAATTCCAGAATATTTATTGGAAGGAGTGACTCCTCCTGAGTCCACGATCCCTGAGCCTTCAGGGAGTTCCAGACTGCACCCCAACCTAGAAGGCTGGCATCTGTCGTCACAATTGTCCAATCTGGCCTGCAAAAGGTCATACCTTTGGACAGATGGACCCGAGATAGCCACCAGAGAAGAGAATCCCTCGTCTCTTGATCCAGATTTAGTAGAGGGGACAAATCTGTGTAATCCCCGTTCCACTGACTGAGCATGCATAGTTGCAGCGGTCTGAGATGTAAGCGTGCAAACGGCACTATGTCCATTGCCGCTACCATTAAGCCGATTACTTCCATGCACTGAGCCACCGAAGGGCGCGGAATGGAATGAAGAACACGGCAGGAATTTAGAAGCTTTGATAACCTGGACTCCGTCAGGTAAATTTTCATTTCTATAGAATCTATCAGAGTCCCTAGGAAGGAAACTCTTGTGAGTGGGGATAGAGAACTCTTTTCCTCGTTCACTTTCCACCCATGCAACCTCAGAAATGCCAGTACTATGTCCGTATGAGACTTGGCAATCTGAAAGTTTGACGCCTGTATCAGGATGTCGTCTAGATAAGGGGCCACCGAAATGCCCCGCTGCCTTAGAACCGCCAGAAGCGACCCTAGAACCTTCGTGAAGATTCTTGGGGCTGTAGCTAATCCAAAAGGAAGAGCTACAAACTGGTAATGCCTGTCCAGAAAGGCAAACCTGAGAAACCGATGATGATCTTTGTGTATCGGAATGTGAAGATAAGCATCATTTAGATCCACTGTAGTCATATATTGACCCTCCTGGATCATAGGCAGGATGGTACGAATAGTTTCCATCTTGAATGATGGAACTCTGAGGAATTTGTTTAAGATCTTTAGATCCAAAATTGGTCTGAAGGTTCCCTCCTTTTTGGGAACCACAAACAGATTTGAGTAAAAACCCAGTCCTTGTTCCTCTTTTGGAACTGGATGGATCACTCCCATAACTAGGAGGTCTCGTACACAGTGTAAGAATGCCTCTCTCTTTATCTGGTTTGCAGATAATTGTGAAAGGTGAAATCTCCCTTTTGGGGGAGAAACTTTGAAGTCCAGAAGATATCCCTGAGATATAATCTCCAACGCCCAGGGATCCTGAACATCTCTTGCCCACGCCTGGGCGAAGAGTGAAAGTCTGCCCCCCACTAGATCCGTTACCGGATAGGGGGCCGTTCCTTCATGCTGTCTTAGAGGCAGCAGCAGGTTTTTTTAGCCTGCTTACCTTTGTTCCAGGTCTGGTTAGGCCTCCAGACCGCCTTGGACTGAGCAACAGTTCCCTCTTGTCTTGCATTAGAGGAGGTTGATGCCGCACCTGCCTTGAAGTTTTGAAAGGCACGAAAATTAGACTGTTTGGCCCTGGATTTGGACCTGTCCTGAGGAAGGGCATGGCCTTTTCCTCCAGTGATATCAGCAATAATCTCCTTCAAACCAGGCCCGAATAAGGTCTGCCCCTTGAAGGGAATGTTAAGCAGCTTAGATTTTGAAGTCACGTCAGCTGACCATGATTTAAGCCATAGCGCCCTGCGCGCCTGTATAGCAAAACCAGAATTCTTAGCCGTTAGTTTAGTCAAATGAACAATGGCATCAGAAACAAAAGAATTGGCTAGCTTAAGTGCCCTAAGTTTGCCAAGTATGTCATCCAATGGAGTCGCTACCTGTAAGGCCTCTTCCAGAGACTCAAACCAGAACGCCGCAGCAGCAGTGACAGGGGCAATGCATGCAAGGGGCTGTAGGATAAAACCTTGTTGACTAAATATTTTCTTAAGGTAACCTTCTAATTTTTTATCCATTGGATCTGAAAAAGCACAACCGTCCTCGACAGGGATAGTAGTACGCTTTGCTAAAGTAGAAACTGCTCCCTCCACCTTAGGGACTGTCTGCCATAAGTCCCGTGTGGTGGCGTCTATAGGAAACATTTTTCTAAAAATAGGAGGGGGAGAGAACGGCACACCTGGTCTATCCCATTCCTTAGTAATAATTTCTGTAAACCTTTTAGGTATTGGAAAAACATCAGTACACACCGGCACTGCATAGTATTTATCCAGTCTACACAATTTCTCTGGCACTGCAATTGTGTCACAGTCATTCAGAGCAGCTAAAACCTCCTTAAGTAACACGCCGAGGTGTTCAAGCTTAAATTTAAATGTAGAAATATCTGAATCAGGTACCCTTCCTGAATCAGAAACATCACCCACAGACTGAAGTTCTCCTTCCACAGCTTCAGCATATTGTGAGGCAGTATCAGACATGGTTCTTAAAGCGTCAGTATGCTCTGCATTTCGTCTAACCCCAGAGCTATCTCGCTTACCTCTAAACTCAGGTAGTCTGGCTAATACCGCTGACAGTGTATTATCCATGACTGCTGCCATGTCTTGTAAAGTAATCGCTATGGGCGCCCTTGATGTACTTGGCGCCATTTCAGCGTGAGTCCCTTGAGCGGGAGTCAAAGGATCTGACACGTGGGGAGAGTTAGTCGGCATAACTTCCCCCTCAGATTCCTCTGGAGATAAATTTTTTAAAGACAAAATATGATCTTTATTGCTTAAAGTGAAATCAGTACAATTGGTACACATTCTAATAGGGGGTTCCACCATGGCTTTTAAACATAATGAACAAGGAGTTTCCTCTATGTCAGACATGTTTATACAGAGTAGCAATGAGACTAGCAAGCTTGGAAAACACTTTAAATCAAGTTAACAAGCAAATATAAAAAAAGGTACTGTGCCTTTAAGAGAAACAAATTTTGTCAAAATTTGAAAAACAGTGAAAAAAGGCAGTTACACAAACGAAATTTTTACAGTGTATGTAATAGGCTAACAGAGCATTGCACCCACTTGCAAATGGATGATTAACCACTTAGTTCAAAAAACGGATCAAAAAAACGACATAGACGTTTTTTACCAGTCACAACAAACTGCCACAGCTCTCCTGTGGCTCCTACCTTCCCCAATAAACGATTTTAGACCCTTTAGAGATGTCCTGTAGCATTCAGGGAACTTCTGAGGAAAACTGGATGTCTCAGTCTGTAATTTTAACTGCGCAAAAAAGCGCTAAAATAGGCCCCTCCCACTCATATTACAACAGTGGAAAGCCGCAGGAAACTGTTTTTAGGCCAAAATAAAGCCAGCCATGTGGAAAAAATTAGGCCCCAATAAAGTTTTATCACCAAGCATATATAAAAAACGATTAAACATGCCAGCAAACGTTTTATATAGCATTTCTATAAGGGTATTACCCCTGAGAGTAAGCATGATACCAGTCGTTATTAAATCACTGTATTCAGGCTTAACTTACATTTATCAGGTATCAGCAGCATTTTCTAGCATTTCCAATCCTAGAAAAAATTATAACTGCACATACCTCAAGCAGAGTAAACTGCACGCCATTCTCCCTCTGAAGTTACCTCTCTCCTCAGACATATGTGAGAACAGCAATGGATCTTAGTTACAACCTGCTAAGATCATAGAAAACTCAGGCAGATTCTTCTTCAATCTCTGCCTGAGATAAAATAGCACAACTCCGGTACTATTTGAAAATAACAAACTTTTGATTGAAGGAAATATACTAACTATTTTTCACCACTCCTCTTACTACCTCCATGCGCGTTGAGAGTTGCAAGAGAATGACTGGATATGGTAGTGAGGGGAGGAGCTATATAACAGCTCTGCTGTGGGTGATTCTCTTGCAACTTCCTGTTGGGAATGAGAATATCCCACAAGTAATGGATGATCCGTGGACTGGATACACCTTACAAGAGAAATAATCATCTGGCGATATAATGTTTAGTTTGATGTTTAGGTTGTATTTCATGCATTTATTAAATGTGCATCACAGTCTGGCCAATACAGATAATCCCTTACTATATCTAATATAGTCTATCCTGAGATAATATATCAACAATCAACTTTTCAAATTTGTAAGCTACTTGACAGATCTGCATCCCATGTCAACCAGGGTGTGCTGAACATATTGTACATATGCCCTTCACACTGAAAGTATATTATTATTGGTTCATGAGGTTGAAAATATACTTTTAACATTTTCCTAGTACCACCTATAGCTTGTTCAAGTTACTTTACTATATTTGAGTTTGACCTGAGCTCCATATTTAAAAGTTGTTAGACTTTACTGGATGTCTATATCATTTCTTTAATTGTCTCTCTGAGGAAGTTTTAAAGACACTATCACATTACCAGTATATATTCTCACACAATCCCCTATTACATAGTGTCATGTATATATCATTTAGAAGGGTAAATGCATCTGCCTTATTAATGTCATGTCTAGGCATCCCCCATGCGGCTTGCGGCCGGAGCTGCAGGGCGGAGAAATCAAATATGGTCTAAACGCATAGCTCTTACTCATATTACAATTAGGAACAGGCGTAACTACCGGTATAACCTTTGCATAGGGATAATCTCAATTATATCTGCCTTAGCAACATATTCCAGTGATCTTTGTTAAAATCTCCCCCTTCTCCCTTAGTCACTACACTCTCCGATTAGGATCATGTATATATGTATGTACAGGTAATTTATACCATAACATGAGCCTGACATGGGGTACTCCCTCAACATAATGCCATAAAGATTCTACCCTCATTTTCTCTAACAGTTTTATTTTTCTTGCACTTTTATTTGTTGCAGATACATTCCCAATAACTTTTATAAATGACTTTGCTGAAGACCCAAAACAGGTCTGCTATGTTAATACTGGGAATAATATTGTGGCTCATGTATCCTCTTTCGTTAAACAATATGTTATTATCCCCTTCTAGGATGCAATTTTTTTTTTTTTTTTATTTATTTAAGTTAACCTCTGTTTGCAGATTATTCTAGCTTCTAAGGTCCAAGAGTGGCCCATATCGTTTAGAGGAGAAAAATAGTGAGGACTATTATTTTCTAGGTACATCCTAAGATATAAGTTATGATGTAAATATCTTACTCATTGCTTGTACCAAGTATCTCATCTTATCCTCAATAAAAATATTAAAATAAAAAAAAATAAAAAAAGATGAGAAGCTAAGAAGATGCATCCAATGTAAGATGGATGAAGACTTCCCAAGCAGAATGGCACCATTGAAGAAGATGGCTGAAGATGAACCGTTGCCGGGATGAAGAGAAGCACTCCCGGAGATGAGCATGTAGGAGCAGGATCCAAGTTGGGTGAGTAGAAACTTTGGAGTTTAGAGTTAGAATTTTTTGGGGTGTTTTTTCCCCTAAGTTTTCTTTAGGTTAGAATTTTTTGTAGAATGGGGTATTTTTTTTTATTCACAAAATAAATGCTCTACCAAATACCCTTTTCAGGGCAATTTATAGATAGTGGGTTTTTTTTTTTTTAATTTAGTGATTTTTTTAGCATAGGGATTATTTTTTCTCTGGGCAAAAGAGCTTGATCAGATTAAGGCAATGCCCTACCAAATACCCTTCTAAAGGCAATTTCCTTCCTAATGCCCTATATTTTAGGATAGGGATTTCTCCAACATAGGTGTGTCCGGTCCACGGCGTCATCCTTACTTGTGGGATATTCTCTTCCCCAACAGGAAATGGCAAAGAGCCCAGCAAAGCTGGTCATATGATCCCTCCTAGGCACCGCCTACCCCAGTCATTCTCTTTGCCGTTGCACAGGCAACATCTCCACGGAGATGGCTAAGAGTTTTTTGGTGTTTAAATGTAGTTTTATTCTTCAATCAAGTGTTTGTTATTTTAAAATAGTGCTGGTATGTACTATTTACTCTGAAACAGAAAAGAGAAGAAGATTTCTGTTTGTAAGAGGAAGATGATTTTAGCAAACGTTACTAAAATCGATTGCTGTTTCCACACAGGACTGTTGAGATGAAGTAACTTCAGTTGGGGGAAGCAGTTGGCAGACTTTTCTGCCTGAGGTTTGACTGGCCACATTTCTAACAAGACTTTGTAATGCTGGAAGGCTGTCATTTTCCCTATGGGGACCGGTAAGCCATTTTCTTAGTTTAAGTAAAAGAATAAAGGCTTTATAGGGGCTTAAAAAACTGGTAGACATTTTTCTGGGCTAAAACGATTACTTTGCTAAGCATATTTGTCAGATTATAGCTCTTTATAGTTATTATAATCTTGGGGATTGTTGTTAAAAAACGGCAGGCACTGTATGGACACCTTTTTCAGATGGGGGCCTTCTCTAGTCATAGGCAGAGCCTCATTTTCGCGCCACTAATGCGCAGTTGTTTTTGGAAGGCAAGGCATGCAGATGCATGTGTGAGGAGCTAAGATCCACTGAAAAAGCTTATAGAAGGCGTCATTTGGTATCGTATTCCCCTCTGGGCTTGGTTGGGTCTCAGCAAAGCAGATTCCTGGGACTGTATAGGGGTTAAATGTAAAAACGGCTCTGGTTCCGTTATTTTAAGGGTTAAAGCTTTCAAATTTGGTGTGCAATACTTTTAAGGCTTTAAGACACTGTGGTGAAATTTTGGTGAATTTTGAACAATTGCTTCATGCTTTTTCGCATATTCAGTAATAAAGTGTGTTCTGTTTAAAATTTAAAGTGACAGTAACGGTTTTATTTTAAAACGTTTTTTGTGCTTTGTTGACAAGTTTAAGCCTGTTTAACATGTCTGAACCATCAGATAAACGATGTTCCATATGTATGAAAGCCAATGTGTCTCCCCATTTAAATATATGTGATAATTGTGACATGGTGTCCAAACAAAGTAGGGACAATGATGCCACAGATAATAATAGTGCCCAAGATGATTCTTCAGATGAGGGGAGTAAGCATGGTACTGCATCACCCCCTTCTGTGTCTACACCAGTTTTGCCCACACAAGAGGCCCCTAGTACATCTAGTGCGCCAATACTTATTACTATGCAACAATTAACGGCTGTTATGGATAATTCTATTGCAAATATTTTATCTAAAATGCCTACTTATCAAAGAAAGCGCGATTGCTCTGTTTTAAACACTGAAGAGCAAGAGGACGCTGATGATAACGTTTCTGACATACCCTCACACCAATCTGAAGGGGCCAGGAGGGAGGTTTTGTCTGAGGGAGAAATTTCGGATTCAGGAAAAATTTCTCAACAAGCTGAACCTGATGTTGTAACATTTAAATTTAAATTAGAACATCTCCGCGCACTGCTTAAGGAGGTATTATCTACTCTGGATGATTGTGACAATTTGGTCATTCCAGAGAAATTATGTAATATGGACAAGTTCCTAGAGGTTCCGGTGCCCCCCGAGGTTTTTCCTATACCCAAGCGGGTGGCGGACATAGTAAACAAGGAATGGGAAAGGCCCGGCATACCTTTTGTTCCTCCCCCTATATTTAAGAAATTATTTCCTATAGTCGACCCCAGAAAGGACTTATGGCAGACAGTCCCTAAGGTCGAGGGGGCGGTCTCTACTCTAAACAAACGCACTACTATTCCCATAGAAGATAGTTGTGCTTTTAAAGATCCTATGGATAAAAAATTAGAGGGTTTGCTTAAAAAGATGTTTGTTCAGCAAGGTTACCTTCTACAACCAATTTCATGCATTGTTCCTGTCACTACGGCAGCGTGTTTCTGGTTCGAAGAACTAGAAAAGTCGCTCAATAAAGAATCTTCGTATGAGGAGGTTATGGACAGAGTTCATGCACTTAAATTGGCTAACTCTTTTATTCTAGATGCCACTTTGCAATTAGCGAGATTAGCGGCAAAAAATTCAGGGTTTGCTATCGTGGCGCGCAGAGCGCTCTGGCTAAAGTCTTGGTCAGCGGATGTGTCTTCCAAGACGAAATTGCTTAACATCCCTTTCAAGGGCAAAACACTGTTTGGTCCTGATTTGAAAGAGATTATTTCAGACATCACCGGAGGAAAGGGCCACGCCCTTCCTCAGGATAGGTCTTTTAAGGCTAGAAATAAGCCTAATTTTCGTCCCTTTCGCAGAAACAGACCAGCCTCTACTTCTACATCCTCTAAGCAAGAGGGTAATACTTCTCAACCCAAACCAGCCTGGAGACCGATGCAAGGCTGGAACAAGGGTAAGCAGGCCAAGAAGCCTGCCACTGCTACCAATACAGCATGAAGGGATGGCCCCCGATCCGGGACCGGATCTGGTGGGGGGCAGACTTTCTCTCTTTGCTCAGGCCTGGGCAAGAGATGTTCAGGATCCTTGGGCACTAGAAATAGTTTCTCAAGGTTATCTCCTGGAATTCAAGGAACTACCCCCAAGGGGAAGGTTCCACAGGTCTCAATTATCTTCAAACCAAATAAAAAGACAGGCATTCTTACATTGTGTAGAAGACCTGTTAAAGATGGGAGTAATTCATCCAGTTCCAATAAGAGAACAAGGGATGGGGTTTTACTCCAACCTGTTCAGAGTTCCCAAAAAAGAGGGAACATTCAGACCAATTCTAGATCTCAAGATCCTAAACAAATTTCTCAGGGTTCCATCGTTCAAAATGGAAACCATTCGAACGATCCTTCCTACCATCCAGGAAGGTCAATTTATGACCACGGTGGATTTAAAGGATGCGTACCTACATATTCCTATCCACAAGGAACATCATCAGTTCCTAAGGTTCGCTTTTCTGGACAAGCATTACCAGTTTGTGGCACTTCCATTCGGATTAGCCACTGCTCCGAGAATTTTCACAAAGGTACTAGGGTCCCTTCTAGCGGTTCTAAGACCAAGGGGCATTGCAGTAGTACCGTACTTGGACGACATCCTGATTCAAGCGTCGTCTCTGTCAAAAGCAAAGGCTCATACGGACATCGTCCTAGCCTTTCTCAGATCTCACGGATGGAAAGTGAACATAGAAAAAAGTTCTCTTTCCCCGTCAACAAGAGTTCCCTTCTTGGGAACAATAATAGACTCCTTAGAAATGAGGATTTTTCTGACAGAGGTCAGAAAATCAAAGCTTCTAAGCTCTTGTCAAGTTCTTCATTCTGTTCTTCGTCCTTCCATAGCGCAGTGCATGGAAGTAATAGGATTGATGGTTGCAGCAATGGACATAGTTCCTTTTGCACGAATTCATCTAAGACCATTACAACTGTGCATGCTCAGACAGTGGAATGGGGATTATACAGACTTGTCTCCGACGATTCAAGTAGATCAAAGGACCAGAGATTCACTCCATTGGTGGCTAATCCTGGACAACCTGTCACAGGGAATGAGCTTCCGCAGACCAGAGTGGGTCATTGTCACGACCGACGCCAGTCTGGTGGGCTGGGGCGCGGTCTGGGAACCCCTGAAAGCTCAGGGTCTATGGTCTCGGGAAGAATCTCTTCTCCCGATAAACATTCTGGAACTGAGAGCGATATTCAATGCTCTCAAAGCTTGGCCTCATCTAGCAAGGGCCAAATTCATAAGGTTTCAATCAGACAACATGACGACAGTCGCATATATCAACCATCAGGGGGGAACAAGGAGTTCCCTGGCAATGGAGGAAGTGACCAAGATAATTCAATGGGCGGAGGATCACTCCTGCCACTTGTCTGCAATCCACATCCCAGGAGTGGAAAATTGGGAAGCGGATTTTCTGAGTCGTCAGACATTCCATCCGGGGGAGTGGGAACTCCACCCGGAAATCTTTGCCCAAATAACTCAATTATGGGGCATTCCAGACATGGATCTGATGGCGTCTCGTCAGAACTTCAAGGTTCCTTGTTACGGGTCCAGATCCAGGGATCCCAAGGCGACTCTAGTAGATGCACTAGTAGCACCTTGGACCTTCAACCTAGCTTATGTATTCCCACCGTTTCCTCTCATTCCCAGGCTGGTACCCAGGATCAACCAGGAGAGGGCTTCGGTGATCTTGATAGCTCCTGCGTGGCCACGCAGGACTTGGTATGCAGACCTGGTGAATATGTCATCGGCTCCACCATGGAAGCTACCTTTGAGACAGGACCTTCTTGTTCAAGGTCCATTCGAACATCCGAATCTGGTTTCTCTCCAACTGACTGCTTGGAGATTGAACGCTTGATTTTATCAAAGCGTGGGTTTTCAGATTCTGTAATAGATACTCTGATTCAGGCTAGAAAGCCTGTAACTAGAAAAATTTACCATAAGATATGGAAAAAAATATATCTGTTGGTGTGACTCTAAAGGATTCCCATGGAACAAGATAAAAATTCCTAGGATTTTATCTTTCTACAAGAAGGTTTGGAGAAGGGATTATCTGCAAGTTCTCTGAAGGGACAGATTTCTGCGTTATCTGTTTTACTTCACAAAAGGCTGGCAGCTGTGCCAGACGTTCAAGCGTTTGTTCAGGCTCTGGTTAGAATCAAGCCTGTTTACAGACCTGTGACTCCTCCCTGGAGTCTTAATCTAGTTCTTTCAGTTCTTCAAGGGGTTCCGTTTGAACCCTTACATTCCGTGGATATTAAGTTATTATCTTGGAAAGTTTTGTTTTTGGTTGCAATTTCTTCTGCTAGAAGAGTTTCTGAGTTATCTGCTCTGCAGTGTTCTCCGCCCTATCTGGTGTTCCATGCAGATAAGGTGGTTTTGCGTACTAAGCCTGGTTTTCTTCCGAAAGTTGTTTCCAACAAGAATATTAACCAGGAGATAGTTGTACCTTCTTTGTGCCCGAATCCAGTTTCAAAGAAGGAACGTTTGTTACACAATTTGGACGTAGTCCGTGCTCTAAAATTCTATTTAGAGGCCACTAAAGATTTCAGACAAACTTCCTCTTTGTTTGTTGTTTATTCTGGTAAAAGGAGAGGTCAAAAAGCAACTTCTACCTCTCTTTCTTTTTGGCTTAAAAGCATTATCCGTTTGGCTTATGAGACTGCCGGACGGCAGCCTCCTGAAAGAATCACAGCTCACTCCACTAGGGCTGTGGCTTCCACATGGGCCTTCAAGAACGAGGCTTCTGTTGACCAGATATGTAAGGCAGCGACTTGGTCTTCACTGCACACTTTTGCCAAATTTTACAAATTTGATACTTTTGCTTCTTCAGAGGCTATTTTTGGGAGAAAGGTTTTGCAAGCCGTGGTGCCTTCCATTTAGGTGACCTGATTTGCTCCCTCCCTTCATCCGTGTCCTAAAGCTTTGGTATTGGTTCCCACAAGTAAGGATGACGCCGTGGACCGGACACACCTATGTTGGAGAAAACAGAATTTATGCTTACCTGATAAATTACTTTCTCCAACGGTGTGTCCGGTCCACGGCCCGCCCTGGTTTTTTTAATCAGGTCTGATGAATTATTTTCTCTAACTACAGTCACCACGGTATCATATGGTTTCTCCTATGCATATTTCCTCCTGTACGTCGGTCGAATGACTGGTGTAGGCGGAGCCTAGGAGGGATCATATGACCAGCTTTGCTGGACTCTTTGCCATTTCCTGTTGGGGAAGAGAATATCCCACAAGTAAGGATGACGCCGTGGACCGGACACACCGTTGGAGAAAGTAATTTATCAGGTAAGCATAAATTCTGTTTTTTTTTTTAAATGTGTTATTATTATTACAGCTAAATCACTGTAATCACTTTAGGACAATGCCCTACAAAATGCCCTTCTAATGGCAATTGTTAGAGTAGGTTTTAGTGTTAGTATAGGGTTTTTTATTTTGGATTGGGCTTTTTTTAAGGGGACTTTAGTTTTAGGATAGGCATAACTGGGTTTTTTTATTTTTGGTAGTGCTTTTATAATGTATTTTTTATTTTTGTGTACGTTTATTGTTTGTTATCTTTTGTAACTTAGGGGGTGTTTGGTTAGAGGTCTGGGGGGTTAGCTGTTAGGTATTAAGTAGTGTAGGGGTAGTTTGCGTTGGGGGTTGTTTTGGCGGTTTAGGTTAATAGGATAGGGGGTGGTAAGGTCTTTTCGGTTATGGCAGATTGGGGTTTAATAGTGTAGCAGCTTAGGTTGTGCTGGGGATGAGGGTGCCTATGGGTTAATAGCTTAGAATAGAATTAAATTTCCATACAATGTTAAATGATATGCATTTTCATGTATAATGCATATTATTTTAATAATTATATAGAAATGTAACTACTTTTGTGCAGGTTCTTTTTATTATTTCAAACATAAATCTATCATTGTAAATATATTTTTCTGAAATAAAAGTCAGAAGTAAAAACTTTTGATTTTTACATAATGGCATGCAGTTATGTTAAACAATAATTTACGCTACTGTCTTTGATAACAGCTGTTGGCGCTCTACAAATAACCAATAATAATAATAATAATAACACTGTATATATATGTATCAACATAGCTCCAATAGTTATAATAGGGAGGTTTTTTTTTTGTTTTTGTCTTTACTAGTCAGGTATAGCGCAGATATGAGATGTAGGCATTCTGAGGGAGTTAGCTGAACGTTCCAGGGGAGTAACCTGCATTTTGATTGGGATACATCGCCAGTAGTGCAATATTTTCCCATCTCTGAAATGCAGGTTATTTTCACGGTTTCAGTCATATTTGTCTTGCCACCTTTTCAGTGGCAAGACTTTACAGTGTGAGGCAGGTGTAGGTTTAGTGACAGGTTATATAGACATTATTTGAAGTGTTTTTACACAGAAACCGTTTTCGGTTTCAGTAAGCGCACTGTCTGGGCTGTGTAGGAACACTTCAAATATGCCCCCTACCTGCTGAAAGTTTAGACAAGTGGAGATGTCAGCAGAGTTGAACAGATGCGCGTTCCCCATTATTTCCAATAGGAGACACATCGCCACTAGGGATGGGCAAATGTGTTTATATTCGAATTTGAATGGTAGAATGAATGTTATCATAAAAATTCGATTTACATAATGAATATTCTAAAAAATTCTGTAATCGAATGCTATTTATAGTTTTCGAATGTCACTTTCAATTTCAAATGTTCATAATTAGATTGATTGTCCACATTCGAAATTTCGAATGTAACATTTGATTTAGTAAATTATATTCAGAAGTTCAATAGTTCATGTGGTAGGGAATTTAGTAAATTGAAACATAATAGATACAAATATATCAATTCAAATGTTTCTATTTTGAATATTGCATAATTTGAATATTACATTTAAAGAAAGCATTAGAAATACTATTACATTAAACGAATGTTAGAATGTTTTACAAACATTTGAAATTGAATTCGAATGAACGAATGTGTTAAAATTAATTTCATTTTTCGAATGTTGTGAAACTTTCGCCCATCCCTTATCGCTACTCGCCGGCACTTCGCGGGTCCAGCCCTTTTATTCGAATAGATCGCCAGACTGAGGGGCGGCAAGCCTGGCAAGGCCAAAAAGCCATTTTCCCATCAGTTTGGCAATGTTTCAATTATCTGGGCTATAGTAACAGAGAAGTATGTGGCTACCAACTGAGCTATTGAAATAGGGGGCCTGTCACAGCCTTTTTACTGGGGCCCAGCAAAGTTTAGTGAGGCCCCTGTGTGCTGTAAATAAATGTTATATTATTGTTTGTTTGTGGGTAGCTAGCACTTTTGGTGCATATACATTTCACTAATATTATATTAAGAAAATTTCCCCAAAGCCCCTAGGGGAAAAGGGGGGGGGGGCATGAAACAAATCCCCCTCAAGTAAACCTAAGTACTAAGAGGTGATCAGTGCCTTATGCTAATGTGTTCAACATTATAAAGAGAGAGAGAAAAAGGGAAGCATAAACTGGCACACTTATTGGGGGATAGTAAGCTAAATAAGTGCTGTGTGTGGATGGGTGATTAAAACATAACTGTTAATAAACATTGTATAGCCATAAAATAAAGATGGACTAAGCCATCAATAAAAGATACATTTAAAAAGTGTCAAAAATAGACACACTTGCTCCTCTTATTAACGATACAGTGATCAATCTGTATAGAAAATGGCTAACACTAGTAAGTAATCCTATTAGGTCTTATATAGGCACACCGAATAGTGATTATCAACGTAACTGTTAACATAGCTATGCACATAGGACTAAGCGGAAGATCAAATAAGTAAAGGTAGAAAGCCTCACGGGGTTCTCAATAACAATTAAGTACAGCTAAGCGAGTAACATATTAACAATATTTTTTAAAGTGAGTCTATGTGAGAACGATGCCTTAAAGGCCAACAATTAGACTAATGTTTAGATGGAAAAGAGGAGCAGTGCGAACACCTGGCCTGACGCGCATTTTGCAGCTGCTTTTTTAGAGGTGCCGACCGCTCCAACACACAGTGTATTTAAAGGACCAGCCGCCAATCACAGGGTCGCTTTCAAATCCATATGGTTATTCAGCCAATCAGCATGGTGTTTGTATCTACTGAAGTCCTAATGACGTGTACGGACACCGCTTCAGTATCGTATTAGATGAGAGTGGGGTGTGTTAGAGAGCCAATTACGATGAAGAGATTGAATAGGTATATCCCTCAATGGACTATCAAAACATGAATTATCAATACCCGATCAGAGTTACGATCTAGTCCATTGCTTAGTATCAGTCATGGTCTTACTTTTAGGTTTTACATATAAAATGAATGCTCATTGTATTATATATTAAATAATGTAGATCGATTACTGCCAGACTCATTATATCCAGGTTGTGGCTGAGCTGTTTCCTTTATCTGTATCAAATAGACTATGGTAATTACAGACATAGAGTATGACATTATTAGGTTATGTAACATATATTCACATGTTTTGGCACAATCATAACTGATATTTAAAGAATAAAATTACAGTAACGGGAATGTAATTATCACTCTCTCATATCCCAAACATAAAAGGACAGATAAGTCCCACATTGTCTCATTGATTACAGACTTCGTAGTAACACCGATAACAGCTAACATATGTACTCCCATTTAATGGATATATCAAAGGTTATACACTTGAATATGTAAGATCCATTATATGATCCCATTAACATGGTGATAACCTAGAAATAACCTATCCTTGTAGTGTAAGTGTCACTCTGTTCA
Organism: Bombina bombina; assembly: GCF_027579735.1. Lineage (NCBI taxonomy): Eukaryota > Metazoa > Chordata > Amphibia > Anura > Bombinatoridae > Bombina > Bombina bombina. The sequence continues at coordinate 874,975,495 of NC_069504.1, forward strand.
TGACAAATGACAATGTTGTGAATACGTTGATACTTATTGCTTATCATATTTATGTAAAGGCAGTTTATACCTTGGTATGTCATCACTATGTATGACACTAGATGGGCTGTACCCATTATTTTGGCATTGTAACTATTGCCAGTATACTTAGTGTGTGACAATAATGTTTGATTGCTGTTGCTATTGTCTATCTTGGCATTATAGTTTTGGCTAACACACACAAAATATAATGATCGTATCGGTCAATGATAATGCCATACATTGGAAAGATTCTCTATTGATACAATATGTATAAAGGACAAAGTCTCAGAGAGTTATTGCAATTCTTGTGATCTCATTTGGAGATGTTCATACTATCTAATAGTAATTAAGGAAGCTAATGATAAGGTCTATACTGTAGGTACCATACATGATCTTGAGGGATATGATTATAAAAAGGTTTTGACATACCTAAGGGTATGTAACTATTGTAGGAATGCACTATATGTTATCATTTCATTCATTCCTAGAGGGGCCATACTTTGTAACCAGAAAATCCATTTAGTTTCTGCTTTTAGTAATGCATTTTCCACATTACCACATCTTATACCCAAAGAGATTTTCTGGAGTATCCAGCATTTTAACTCAGGTTTGCTATTATGGCAATCTAAAAAGTGTTTTGCAACCCAGGTTAGCTTTCTACCCTTCTCCATATTCCTGATATTTCCAAGGTGTTCACTTAGTCTTTTCCTGAATTCTCTTGTTGACATACCAATGTATTTCTTTAGGCAATTACATTTGACAAAGTGACTCTTCATTACTTTTTCTCTGATAGTAAGATCTCTCCTCCAACTTATCGCTACTCTTTGGCCAATACTTTTTGCCATATCCTCATCAGTCTGTAATATGTGTATATGTTTGTTAAGTATGGCATTAATCACTTTGTGCGCTTCATTGAAGGTACACATGAATCTTACCCTTGTGTCCTTAGTTTGTTTTTGTTTGGGCAACAATAAACTGTTTCTGTCCGTATGTAATGCTCTGTGGTAAGCTTTTTTAAAGAATACTTTTGGGATAAACTCTGTTCTTCAGTCTTAGTTTTAATTTTTTTGCTTCATTTTTGAAGGAATCAATGTTAGAACAGTTTCGATGTATTCTAAGGAATTCCGCAAAGGGAATTGCTTTCTTTGTAGATGGATGATGTGCTCTCTCAAAGGATAATATTGAATTAGTAGCCGTTTCTTTTCTGTACAGACTTGATTGTACTTGGCCAAACAGGTCTCTTGAGATTGTCAAATACAAAAAGGTTACTTTAGTGTAACTAATCTCATATGTCAGTCTAAGATTCAGATCATTACAGTTCAGTTTGTTTATAATCTCTTTGAACAAAGATTCTTCACCTCTCCATAATATGAAGATAATGTCAATATATCTTAGCCATAGTAAAACATTCTCTGTATATTGCTCCATATTTTCTCCAAAAACAAATTCACGCTCCCACCATTCTAGATATATATTGGTGTATGTGGGTGCACAAGCTGTGCTCATGGCAGTTCCGCGTGTTTGGAGGAAAAATTTGTCATTAAATACGAAGTAATTATGGCTAAGGATGAACTGTAACATTTTGATTATAAACTAATTCTTAGGTATGTTTTCAGATGCCTCCATCTCTAAGAAGTATTGGACTGTATGACACCCCCAAGTGTGTTCTATGGAGGTGTAAAGGGATTCAACATCACATGTGGCAAAGAAAGTTTGACTATCTAGGGTCATGCCTTCAATTTTGTTAAGGATATCCATGGTATCCCTGGTATAGGAGGGTAGAGAAAGAACTATATCTCGTAGTCTCAGGTCAATGTATCTTGAGACTTGTTCACAAAGGCTCCCTATCCCTAAAACAATAGGTCTCCCAGGTGGAGATTTTTTGTTTTTATGCACTTTGGGGAGTAAGTAGAATGTTGCTACTTTAGGATTGATAACAGTAAGAAATTTATGCTCTTTTGTGTTAAGTAGATCATCTAGTTTTGCTCTCTCAATTAGATTGTTATAGCTTACAAAAAATCAGGATTAGAGGTTTATAACATTTATGGTCACCCAGCTGTCGCATGGCTTCAATTAGATACATATCTGTAGGCCATATAACCACATTCCCTCCCTTATCTGAGGCTTTTACCACCACATCCTTCCATTTTTGTATGTCATTTAAGACTTTAGATTCTTGTTCACTCTTATTATCAAGCTTTTGATCTCGGAGCTTAAGGATGTCTTTACTCTACTACTTTCAAGTAAATATCGATTTGTGGAAATTGTGACATTTGCTGCATATACGTTGATTTTTTAATTAACCCTTTTTGCCAGTCATTATCATCTCTACTCAAAGTTTCGTTTTCTTCTAGTAGTGACACTAAGTCCATTACAGCCTGTGCATCCAGATTGGTATCCTCATGCTTGGCATATAGTTTATTAAGAGAGATTTTCCTAGCAAATAAGTAAACGTCTTTAATGATTTCAAAGAAGTTTATGCTATTGGAGGGTGAGAAGGCTAAGCCACTGCTGAGGACACTGATATGGTCTTGGGACAGGATTTTGTTAGAAAGGTTAATAATCTGTAGGTTATTGGTGTTTACCATCTCGGTCTCTTCGACCAATCCTCTTTGCTCCTGTTGTTGTTGCCGTATCCCCATCTTGACCTGTTTCTCAGATTCTGTTCTGACCTTCCCTCCTTTTTCTTTTGCTTTTGGTTTGCTTTCTGCCTCGTTTTTTGACAGAATTGCTAGTCTCTCACTGGCACTGGGAACTAGTATTGGAGGGGCCTTTGGCTCCATCCTCAGTAGCTGAGGATTCATATTCTGATGTGGATACATCATCTTTATTACTTTGTGATGGTAAATAGTTCTTTCTGCGCCTGGGGTTCCTTTCATCCCAGGTAAAAATGCGACTTTTCTCAAAGACCCTTATATCTCTACTGAGTTTCTCACATTTATTTTTTAATAATGTCCCTTTCCTTAGTGTCTAATTCGTCATGTAGATTTTTGTATGCAGTTTTGAAATTATCTAAGGTTTCGAATTTTGTCAGTTTAGCTGTAATTTCTGAAATTTCCTTACTTAATTCTTCGACAATTTCTGTTTCATAATCAGATAGGATTGCCACAAGGACTTCAGAGCATGTTATTAATGTTTGTCCCCATCTATCACGATAGCTCTCAATATGAAAACTGAAGGATGGGAAGAGTCTCACTCTCAAGCCTCTCGGAATATTATGTTTGGCCGGATATTTATCGTATGAACTTTTATTCCATACTGACCTCTTATGTTTTCTAAGTGACTCTCCTAATGTTTTGAGACCTGATTCCCAGTCATCAGATTCTGCTTTGTTATACCCCTCTGCTGATAAATTGGCAAAAGTTTGTCTATATTAACTTTACGATCCTTCTCTCTGTTGAAAAAGTCTTCCATTAAATTAATGGAAGCCATAGTACCGCCATGAATGACTACAGAATAGTCTGATAATAGTATATTAAGAAAATTTCCCTAAAGCCCCTAGGGAAAAAGGGGGGCATGAAACTATCTCCACAAATCCCCCTTAAGTACTAAGAGGTGGGCAGTGCCTTATGCTAATAAGTGCTGTGTGTGGATGGGTGATTAAAACATAAATTTTAATAAATATTGTATAGCCATAAAATAAAGATGGACTATACCATCAATAAAAGCTAAATTTAAAAAGTGGCGCCGACCGCTCCAACACTGTGTGTACCTCTCATCTAATACGATACTCAAGCCATGTTCGTACACGTCATTAGGACTTCAGTAGATGCAAACACCATGCTGATTGGCTGAATAACCGTATGGATTTGAAAGCGACCCTGTGATTAGCCGCAGGTCCTTTAAATACACTGTGTGTTGAAGCGGTCGGCGCCTCTAAAAAAGCAGTTGCGAAACGCGCATCAGGCATTCGCACTGCTCCTCTTATCCGTCTAAATATCAGTCTAATTGTTGGCCTTTAAGGCATCGTTCTCACATAGACTCACTCTAGATAATATTGGTAATATGTTACTGGCTTAGCGGTACTTAATTGTTATTGAGAACCCCGTGAGGCTCTCTACCTTTCCTTATTTAATCTTCTGCTTAGTCCTATGTGCATAGCTACATTAACAGTTACCTTGATAATCACTATTCGGTGTGCCTATGTAAGACCTAATAGCATTACTTACTAGTGTTAGCCATTTTCTATACAGATCACTGTATCGTTAATAAGAGGAGCAAGTGTGTCTATTGTTGACACTTTTTAAATTTATCTTTTATTGATGGTTTAGTCCATCTTTATTTTATGGCTATGCAATATTTATTAAAAGTTATATTTTAATCCCTCATCCACACACAGCACTTATTTAGCTTACTATCCCCCAATAAGTGTGCCAGTTTATGCTTCCCTTTTTCTATTTCTCTTTATAACATTTCACTAATATCTCAGTGCAATTCTATTGTGAATGACACAGCATCACAAAAAAATTACATCACACAATATGTAACCAAGAGGAAATCCATGATATTAAGAAGGAGCACAAAATAAAAAAACAAATATCACCAAGTAAAATTACTCATAAAGGAGAAAAATAGCAGTCCCAAATCAGTGAGTAGCACTAAATCAGTGCATTGGTTTCATGAACTCGACAGCACTCCAGATTACAAACGGTGAACAATAGAAAAGATAAGCAGAGGCGCCTCATGGTGTAGAATCACTGCCACAACAAAAAGAAGGCAAGAAAGTACATTCAACTATCAAATGGGCTCACACTGTGCACAACAAGCAGATGAAGACCTTCAAGTCACTCAACAGGTCATCTCTTCTCAGCTGCCAACACTCCCCCGAGATACTCAGCAGGCTCATCTCCTCTCAGCTGCCAACACTCCCCCGAGATACTCAGCAGGCTCATCTCCTGTCAGCCGCCAACACTGCCCCAAGATACTCAGCAGGCTCATCTCCTGTCAGCCGCCAACACTGCCCCAAGATACTCAGCAGGCTCATCTCCTCTCAGCTGCCAACACTCCCCCGAGATACTCAGCAGGCTCATCTCCTGTCAGCCGCCAACACTGCCCCAAGATACTCAGCAGGCTCATCTCCTGTCAGCCGCCAACACTGCCCCAAGATACTCAGCAGGTTCATCTCCTGTCAGCTGCCAACACTGCCCCAAGATACTCAGCAGGCTCATCTCCTGTCAGCCGCCAACACTCCCCCGAGATACTCAGCAGGCTCATCTCCTGTCAGCCGCCAACACTCCCCCGAGATACTCAGCAGGCTCATCTCCTGTCAGCCGCCAACACTGCCCCAAGATACTCAGCAGGCTCATCTCCTGTCAGCTGCCAACACTGCCCCAAGATACTCAGCAGGCTCATCTCCTGTCAGCGGCCAACATCCCCAGAGATACTCAGCAGGCTCATCTCCTGTCAGCCGCCAACACTCCCCCGAGATACTCAGCAGGCTCATCTCCTGTCAGCCGCCAACACTGCCCCAAGATACTCAGCAGGCTCATCTCCTGTCAGCGGCCAACATCCCCCGAGATACTCAGCAGGCTCATCTCCTGTCAGCCGCCAACACTCCCCCGAGATACTCAGCAGGCTCATCTCCTGTCAGCCGCCAACACTGCCCCAAGATACTCAGCAGGCTCATCTCCTGTCAGCCGCCAACACTGCCCCAAGATACTCAGCAGGCTCATCTCCTCTCAGCTGCCAACACTCCCCCGAGATACTCAGCAGGCTCATCTCCTGTCAGCCGCCAACACTGCCCCAAGATACTCAGCAGGCTCATCTCCTGTCAGCGGCCAACATCCCCCGAGATACTCAGCAGGCTCATCTCCTGTCAGCCGCCAACACTCCCCCGAGATACTCAGCAGGCTCATCTCCTGTCAGCCGCCAACACTGCCCCAAGATACTCAGCATGCTCATCTCCTGTCAGCGGCCAACATCCCCCGAAATACTCAGCAGGCTCATCTCCTGTCAGCCGCCAACACTCCCCCGAGATACTCAGCAGGCTCATCTCCTGTCAGCCGCCAACACTGCCCCAAGATACTCAGCAGGCTCATCTCCTGTCAGCCGCCAACACTGCCCCAAGATACTCAGCAGGCTCATCTCCTCTCAGCTGCCAACACTCCCCCGAGATACTCAGCAGGCTCATCTCCTGTCAGCCGCCAACACTGCCCCAAGATACTCAGCAGGCTCATCTCCTGTCAGCCGCCAACACTGCCCCAAGATACTCAGTTTCATCTCCTGTCAGCTGCCAACACTGCCCCAAGATACTCAGCAGGCTCATCTCCTGTCAGCCGCCAACACTCCCCCGAGATACTCAGCGGGCTCATCTCCTGTCAGCCGCCAACACTCCCCCGAGATACTCAGCAGGCTCATCTCCTGTCAGCCGCCAACACTGCCCCAAGATACTCAGCAGGCTCATCTCCTGTCAGCTGCCAACACTGCCCCAAGATACTCAGCAGGCTCATCTCCTGTCAGCGGCCAACATCCCCAGAGATACTCAGCAGGCTCATCTCCTGTCAGCCGCCAACACTCCCCCGAGATACACAGCAGGCTCATCTCCTGTCAGCCACCAACACTGCCCCAAGATACTCAGCAGGCTCATCTCCTGTCAGCGGCCAACATCCCCCGATATACTCAGCAGGCTCATCTCCTGTCAGCCGCCAACACTCCCCCGAGATACTCAGCAGGCTCATCTTCTGTCAGCCGCCAACACTCCCCGAGATACTCAGCAGGCTCATCTCCTGTCAGCCGCCAACACTCCCCCGAGATACTCAGCAGGCTCATCTCCTGTCAGCCGCCAACACTGCCCCAAGATACTCAGCAGGCTCATCTCCTGTCTGCCGCCAACATCCCCCGAGATACTCAGCAGGCTCATCTCCTGTCAGCCGCCAACACTCCCCCGAGATACTCAGCAGGCTCATCTCCTGTCAGCCGCCAACACTGCCCCAAGATACTCAGCAGGCTCATCTCCTGTCAGCCGCCAACATCCCCCGAGATACTCAGCAGGCTCATCTCCTGTCAGCCGCCAACACTCCCCCGAGATACTCAGCAGGCTCATCTCCTGTCAGCCGCCAACACTCCCCCGAGATACTCAGCAGGCTCATCTCCTGTCAGCCGCCAACACTCCCCCGAGATACTCAGCAGGCTCATCTCCTGTCAGCCGCCAACACTCCCCCGAGATACTCAGCAGGCTCATCTCCTGTCAGCCGCCAACACTCCCCCGAGATACTCAGCAGGCTCATCTTCTGTCAGCCGCCAACACTCCCCCGAGATACTCAGCAGGCTCATCTCCTGTCAGCCGCCAACACTGCCCCAAGATACTCAGCAGGCTCATCTCCTGTCAGCCGCCAACACTCCCCCGAGATACTCAGCAGGCTCATCTCCTGTCAGCCGCCAACACTGCCCCAAGATACTCAGCAGGCTCATCTCCTGTCAGCCGCCAACACTCCCCCGAGATATTCAGCAGGCTCATCTCCTGTCAGCCGCCAACACTGCCCCAAGATACTCAGCAGGCTCATCTCCTGTCAGCCGCCAACACTCCCCCGAGATACTCAGCAGGCTCATCTCCTGTCAGCCGCCAACACTTCTCCAATATACTCAGCAGGCTCATCTCCTGTCAGCCGCCAACACTTCTCCATGAACAGGGCTGGGCTTCACAATTGGTTTATAGATCGAGGGTGGAATTCCCCCGGGCAGAAGCAAACCACACAGGATACAGCAGGCAGGTTACACTAATCAGAATCCTGGGCACATGATCTACATTAAAGCTGCAAATCTATACAACTAAATGCAGTAAGCAGGCCAAATAACAGCCATGAGGTGAGAGCAGTCAGTTAAAACATGTATTAAAAGCATAAAAACAGCAACGTGTTTTTCAGCAGGAAACGCTGTTTCATTGGGCTCTGCCAAGAAACGCATTGCTGTTTTTATGCTTTTAATAATTTTTTTAACTGACTGCTTTCTCTCCCTGTCTGTAATTTGGCCTGCTTTCTTTTCATGATTCAGATAGAACACACAATTCTAAACAACTTTCCAATTTACTTCTATTATTAATTTTGCTTAATTCTCTTGGTATCCTTTGTTGACGGAGCAGCCTACCTGGCTATGCTTTTCAACAAAGGATACCAAGAGAACAAAGCAAGTTAGATAATAAAAGTAAGAAGAAATAAAATAAAAACAAGACCTTGAAGCATATTTATCAAATGTCTGTCGGACCTGATCCGACAGTGTGGTACAAAGCCGCTGGTGCAAAGCCGCCCCCTGCAGACTCGCGGCAGCAGGGAGGTGTCAATCAACCCAATCGTACTCGATCAGGTTGAATTCCGGCGATGTCTTTAGACCGCTGCTTTATAACTGCTTGATAAATGTGCCTCCTTGTCAGCTTTGAAAGTGTGAAACTCAACCATGTGTGATATTTCTTTAACGCTTACAAAAAAAAGAATACAGAAAAGGGTTTAAAGCACCCAATCTACTAAAATATATTAAATATAAAATGTACATTTTAATATATATATATATATAGATTAAAAACAGAGAGGTATTAGCCTCTTTAACAAAAACTCTCAAACCACCAAATGAAGCTATGGAGCTAGCGTAATTCATCCCCTGTTTCCTAGACGATAGCCGTATATGTTGGTATCAGGTGACAGGGGTGAAGAGGACACAAAATAAACAGATGCGTTTGGTTGGAGGAAAGGAGATTTAATCTCCTGCAACGGAAACGTTTTTTCACTGTAAGAGCAATAAAATTGTGGAACTCATTACCAAAGGAGGTAGTGAATGCCAATACCCTAGATACATTTAAAAATTATTTGGATACATTTCTGTCTATAAACAAAATTCATGGATATGATTGCTAGTATTAAATGGGTCACCTTTTAGTGGGATTATTTAAGCTTAACTGGAGCTTTTTGTATATATTTTAGATTTGTATAGGTTGAACTCGATGGACTTCGGTCTTTTTTCAACCTCATCTACTATGTTACTATGGCCTTTTGGAATGCCTTTCTCAATGATAATTTAGACAAACCCCAGGCACTACTAAAGGGTCTTTTTTATACCCTTAGGTCCTGGCATTTGACGCAATATGCGGACATGATACGATGTAGCGTATCATGTCCGCCGCACATCAATAAATGCCAACAGCATACGCTGTCAGCATTTATCATTGCACAAGCAGTTCTTGTGAACTGCTTGTGCAATGCCGCCCACTGCAGATTTGCGGCCAATCGGCCGCTAGCAGGGGGTGCCAATCAGCCCGATCGTATAGGATCGGGCGGATTGAAGTCCGTAGCCTCAGAGCAGGCGGACAAGTTATAGAGCAGCGGTCTTTAGACCTCGGCTTCATAACTGCTGTTTCTGGCGAGCCTGAAAGCTTGCGCAGAAACAGGAGCATCCATTCGGAGCTTGATAATTCGGCCCCAAGGTTAATCGTTCCTTATAGATGACATAAATTAGTGATTCGTAGCTAGTTAGCCCAAACTGAACATTATAGGATATTTTTTCTCCCCTTTAATGTTTTCATAATTATCCATTCCATTTTATCCATTCTGAAGTCTATTCTATTTTTTTACAAATAACTCCTTTACCTTTATGCTATTATTTGAAGCAGACGTTTCTGCCTGTTGAAACCACCACCTATAATACAAATGTTATTATTGTAGTGTAGACTATAGAAAGAAAACCTATGTAAATAAGAGGCAGCAGCAGAAATCAACCTACCAGTGTGAGTCAGCCCATTTGAAATGATGTTCCTGCAGAAGCGTGGAATATATAAGAACACTGTCCCTTTAATAAACATGCTCTAATTATTCTCATTTTTGAAGTAACTTCTGGGATTCAAGAAAAGTCACACGGAGTGACAGAAACGTCTCCTATTAAAAAGGTAAAGGGGCAGTATTACTGTTGTTTCCTATCTTTGCTCATTTCAAAAACTCGCCAGTTTGGAGAGAAATCAGACAAAAACTTTTCAGCATATTGTAATGAAAATAAAATTTGCCTTTCTAAAAAAATATGTTAATGACTGACAAATCAGAAAACTGATATTACCCAAGTGGCTGTGGGTAAAGCCCGATGTAAGATCCTAAATCTCCTCAGAGTGCATTGAGTCACTGCATCAAACATATATACGATGCACTGTAATTCCCTATCTTCCCTATCTTTTTTGCCTCCACCTTGGGGGTTCAAGGAGGGCCAAGCCACTTGGGTAATGTCAGTTTTACCCGTGTAATCCTAGAATTACCCAGATTCATGACTTTACCCGTAATATATATATATATATATATATATATATATATATATATATATATATATATATATATATATGTATATATATATAAATATATTATGTTTCTTAATCTTAATTCTGTACAACAATTTATTGATGTGTTCTCTAGACAAAATCTCCTGGAACTCCTGAAAAGAAACAAAGAGGAGCAGAAAAATCCAATTTAAAACAAGTGAGGCCTGCTATTAGCTCTGTGTGTGCATATTTGTGTGTGTGTGCATATGTGTGTGTGTATATGAGTGTATGCATATGTGTGTGTGTGCATATGTCTGTGTGTGTATATATGTGCGTGTGCATATGTGTGTGTGTGTATATGTGTGTGTGTGTATATGTGCGTATGCATATGTGAGTGTGTGCATATGTGTGTGTGTGTATACATATGTGTGTGTGACTGTGTATGTGTGTGTGTGTATATGTGTGTGTGTGTATATATGTGTGTGTGTATATGTGTGTGTGTATATATGTGCGTATGCATATGTGTGTGTGCATATGTGTGTGTGTGTGTGCATATGTGTGTGTGTACATATGTGTGTGTGTGTGTGCATATGTGTGTGTGTACATATGTGTGTGGGACTGTGTATATGTGTGTGTGTGTATATATGTGTGTGTGTGCATATGTGAGTGTCTGTGTGCATATATGTGTGCGAGTTTGTGTGTGTATATATGTGTGTGTGCATATGTGTGTGTGTGTGTGCGCATATGTGTGTATGTGCATGTGTGTGTAGGCCAATTGAGACTTGTGACTGGAGTAGACATGGCTTGCCACTGTCATTTTGTTAGCAAAACTTGCATTGTTTTTCAGTAAGCTATCTTATCATTGCTGAGGCCAGTTAGGAGCAGATATGTAGCAGTGTAAGGCTAATGGTATCTGTAGTGTGCACTTCCAGTTCTGAGAATTGCAAAATACAGTTTTCAAATTTAAATTACAAGACAAGGGATATAAATAAATAATGAGTGTACAAAGCTATATATTTTTTACTATTCATATTTAAATGTTATGGGGAATTTAATTTGAGATTTATGTTCTTTTATGTGTATTATGCATCTTTTAGGGATTCTATTCACAGATAATGAACTAGTAATCTGATATACAATAGGTTTATTATTTATTTATACAATAATTATAACAATTCCACAATTACAAATTATCATAATGGTTTTAATCTTGTATTCTTTAGGTGAAACGTCCTGGTTTTCAAGAAAAGACACCAAAAGAAACAGAAAAGCATCCAATTAAGCTGGTGAGGATACAGACATTACTCAATACATGTGTCATTTAAACATAACAGGGTGTATAAGGGTTTGGTGAGGCCTGCAGGTACTACATCTGTGTGGGTATATCATGGCACAGCACTGCGTGAGAAAGCTGGCACTGCTGTTGTATATTCTGCATATTGTTGTGCATCTGTTAAACATAATGAGCATAAAACAATATATAGGGTTAGATTACGAGTGGAACGCTAACATTTGCGTGCAAGCAATACCGAGTTTATCGTGGGTGTTACAAAAACATCAAAAACACATTTAAAAAGTAAAGTTACACTCATAATAGCACTGTCTGATAAGAAATGATTGAAACAATTGCAATAAAAGTTATAAGGGCTCAAATATATGAGGTCTAAGGTGTTAGAAATAAAAGGACTGCAAAGGGCTTTAACATAGAGATACATACGTATACATGTCTAAAGATGTATATGTATAGCATTGCACAAGCAGTTCTTGTGAACTGCTTGTGCAATGCCGCCCACTGCAGATTCACGGCCAATTAGCCACTAGCAGGGGGTGTCAATCAGCCCGATCATATACGATCGGGTGGATTGATGTCCGCAGGCTCAAAACAGGCGGACAAGTTATGGAGCAGCGGTCTTTAGACCTCTGCTTCATAACTGCTGTTTCCGGCGAGCTTGATAATTCGGCCCCTAAGGCTAATCGTTCCTTATAGATGACATAAATTAGTGATTCGTAGCTAGTTAGCCCAAACTGAACATTATTTGGTATTTTTTCTCCCCTTTACTGTTTTCATAATTATCTATTCCATTTTATCCATTCTGAAGTCTATTCTATTTTTTTACAAATAGCCTCTTTAACTTTATGCTATTATTTGAAGCAGACGTTTCTGCCTGTTGAAACCACCACCTATAATACAAATGTAATTATTGTAGTGTAGACTATAGAAAAAAAACCTATGTAAATAAGAGGCAGCAGCAGAAATCAACCTACCAGTGTGAGTCAGCCCATTTGAAATGATGTTCCTGCAGAAGCGTAGAATACAATGAACTCTTATATAAGAACACTTTCCCTTTAATAAACATGCTCTAATGATTCTCATTTTTGAAGGTAACTTCTGGGATTCAAGAAAAGTCACACGGAGTGACAGAAACGTCTCCTATTAAAAAGGTAAA